>NW_016690219.1:418174-654019 GCF_001604755.1 Lepidothrix coronata
TCTTTCATACAGCTCTAAACTCCAGTAATAACTAATGTCTACCTCTAATAATATTAGTACCAGTATCCTCCATGATGCTTTGAAGGCAGCTGCTAGTGAATGCTCTCTTGGGCAAGACCAGGTGCTGGACTATCTTCCCTGAGCCTGTAAACACCTCAGTGTGTAATATGATGGCCAATCTGATGTCCTTGCATCATCAGATGTTATCTATGACACAAAGAGTGTGTTGTCCCCTGCCTTATTGTTTCCTGGTGTATCTCTGTGCATTAACATCACCGTGTCTCATGCTGCCATACAGGATGGCATCAATGGCTGTGTGGGAATGTGACTTGGACAGACTGTGGGTTGGCCATAGATGCTCCTAGAAATAAGAGTATAGGGCTGTGTACATGTCTGGTGCCAGACAGGAAGTCAGGGTTCCCACAGCAGGTCACCTTTGAAATCCATTGTCCCTGAACAACCATCCCACATGGTCACTTTTGGTTCAGCCCATCATTAGGAGGCATTTTAATACCATGGTATCACCATCTTAACCAGTCAGAGGGGGATGTCCTTCCCTTATTCCCAAAATTGCACTTCAGTTCCCAAAATTATCCTGTCGTGCCGGTGAAAGGCAGAGGGTCCAAGCTGTGCGTTTCCCATGGCTGAAGCAGAGGGAGAAGCAGAGGGATGCTCCTTCACACCCTGCCTGGGGTCGCAGAGCTGGTGAGGAGTGGTGGCATGGAGGGACCTGGGTTTAATCACCAAACAGAGCACTCAGGAGCTAGGACATGTGCCCTGCACAGTGGTATGATCTGAGAAGCCATTTAAAGTCTCAGCTGGAAAACAAACACAGAAGAGATAACCATGGATTACAGGGCTATTTGAAATCTACATACATACACTGTTTTGACAGCATAAATTATAAACAGTTCATTTTTGTTGACCTGTGCCCTACAATCTGTTTGAAAGCAATTCCTGCTTTTTATCTGAGAAACCGATGGTGGAAAACATTGCTTGCATGGAAAATATTGTCTCGGTCATCTCTTGCCCAATGGTTTGTTTCCTAACTCTGATTAACTCATAGTTCCTTGGCACTACCTGAGTGTGAGTCCCCAAGGAGCTGTCATCGACTGTTTGGATGGGTCTGCACTGATGAGTCAGAGCTGACATGTCTATGATGGACTGATAAAAGGAGGATGACACTTGAGGCAACAGAAACCATGAGAGAGCCCCACATATCAGCTTTTTTTTCACAATACTTTCACCAGTGATGGAGGAGAAAAGTGGAAAAGGAAGATACAGGAAGGAGAAAGGCAATAGCAGGAAAAACAGGGCATGAATCAGACAGGATAGAGAAAAAAATATTTCCAAAGCAGAGAAAAGTGGCACCCACACAGAAGTCTGCTCTGCTTTGTCCTGCTTACTTAATAGAAATGCTGCAGGCTTTCCACACCTCTTTGTTACTGATGACTGTGTGAGAGATCCAGGCTGTTTCAGCATGTTGTTCCTCCTCACTATTGAACTCAACCTGCTTCTTGATCTTCCCTTCTTGGGAGAGTGACAAGGTGGAGGCAGGGGACTGGGGGTCCAGGACATCCTTCCTGCAAGGTGAGGGAAGGCCAGCGAGACTGTGTGCATATAGGAAGGGACAGGCTTGACCAAACTGTTGTTGCTCTGTTACTGCCAGGGTCTGATGCTATGAGCAAGGCAGGATCTGTAAGGGGAGGAAGGAAAGTCCCTCAGACTGCCAGAAGTAGATCCTACTGTTTAAGCTGGTTTTACTCTCCTCTGAGGTATGTAGGCAGGAGTCAATGGTACCTGTGTGGGAGCAAGAGCATTGCTGCACCTGTGATGGGTAGAGGATTTTGCTCAATTAGTCTGAGAGATTAGATGTCTCTTTACAAACCTGGCTGGAAAAGGAGAATAGCAACTCATTTCACACACTTTAAGTGTGTTTCTCTGGGGCTGAGGTGCAGCAGGCTCCAAGAAACCCCTCATCAGGGAGAAAGCTTTTGCTAGTCCGTGTCTCCCCAGCCATTGCTCAGCCCAGTTAGCCCCCAAAACTCATGGAACTATCATTACAGAGCATTTGCTGGTCTGGATTAGTGCCTGCTTCTTGCATATGTATTTGTCCTTTGATCCATTGCTGCCAGGACCATAACCGGGCTTTCTCCATTGTTGCAGTTACAGAAGTCATTAAAGCTGTAGAGGATGCAGAGCTAGAGCCAGGCCAGGCTGTTTCTCCCCTGAGACTGGTTTTTATCTGCATGCTGTTTTGTTAGAAATCTGCATTCAGGAATATACTCTTGGCTGGCTATGCTCTGCCTACCTGCTGCTGGCCAGACATATTGCTCCCAGGACATGACAGCTAAATGGGTGCCAATTCCATTCTGCTTCTTTCATTTCTAAAGCACTGATGTTGACCAGCTCTGACACAATCAGTTTTCATCCTCACCTCCCCATCTTAGTGCCATCACTGCTGCCCTACGCAGGTTCACAAGCCCTGATCCACTCTCCAGACAGGTGTGCTCTCAACTCCAGTGTGCAGAGCAGGACATCATGAGACCACCTACCCTAGAATGGCTCACCCATCACAGCTGCACTCTTGTCCTAAAAACAGTAGAAACATAGAAAGTGCCTGGTGGGGATAGTCCCTAGTTCATGCCCTATTCAGCAGTTGTTTGTGAGAGTGTTATATGGTTTTAAGACAAAAACCATGCTGGCAAAGGAGCAAATATTCTGTTGATATGGCCTGTGCCCTGGTCCTATTTATTTGCTAAATCAGACATGACCCAAATTATGTAACTTCATTAAGCTACGTAGGGAAAATATCAGGCTAATTCATTGTAGAAGAGAGGTGCTCACTCTGGGAGTGTTGCAGATCCTACCCAAGGCTCAATAAAAAGCCTTGGGTCTCTTGATGGTGGAGGGAAGACAACAGGCTGCATTCCCTGCCCAGCTCTGTACCCACACCAGGGGTGTTCGCACCCACTGGGCAGCATTTGTGCTGCTACCTCTGTGGTCTCTTGTTCCCAGATATTTCATAGACACATCAGTTTACAACTAAGCAGTCACATTTTTACCAGGACATCTTCTGTCTCACTGGTTCTTACAGAGCAGGATCTGGGCAGGAAACATCTGCTTCAGTGACTGTGGCAAAACAGGGAGTAAACACAGCCCGTGCATAACAAAGTGGTGTCCGGCAACAAATTTTTCTATCAGAAAGAGAATTGAATCTACTCTTGTTTCCCTGAATCCTGTCTGTTTCCCAGTTAAGCCCCAACAATTTCAAGCATTCCTGGCATGCAAGGAAACACTGCTGACGTCAGGCGGCCAGAGGCTGGGAAGGGGGGATGGAGCTCAGGAAGTCTGGGCCCCTGACAATGAAATGTACACTGTGTGGAGAGTATATTCTGCATCATAAAAGGGTTTCCCTGATGCTCAAGCTGTCTGAGACAATTTGCTATTTTAAGTCCCCAGCTGTAGTCTGAGGAAGGGGCAGCAGAGCACCAAGTGATTCATCCATCCTGTCCAAGAGAATCCCAAGGTGGGCGATTTCCTGACTTAGGAAAAAAAACAAGACACACAGTCACTACTGTTGCCAGGGGGAAACCCAACACCATCTGACAGGGACCTCAGTGAGGTCATTCAGTAACCCAGAGGTAATGTTCATCTGCCATTGGTGCCTCATGCTCAGAAAAACGTGGGCTGTGGGCTCTCTCACTGATGGGTCCATTATGCTGGAATAGGTCCACAAAACGGGTGCAGGTTGCCCCACCACAAAGACCAGCTGCAGTCAGGTTGTGCCAGTGGAGGAAGTGGTTCACAGTCACTGGCACCATGCTCTTCCTGGCTGCTGGAAGCAAAGGGAGCCTCCCATCCCAGCTCTGCCACTCCTGAAGGCAGAATGTGGTCAAGGCGATCAAGTCCATCCCCGCTCCGGTTCACGAGCTACGTAGTATGTCAGTATCTGCTCACCTCACAGAGAGAGTTCTACAGCAAATTATTCAGCAGAGGAAGGTTCAAAGTTACAAAAGACCATCATTCACTGAATCAACGTTGAATCATGTCCATACTCAGCACAAAGGCAGACTTTAGCCACAGGAATGCTTAAACTGCTGACTGTGATGAGCAAAGGTGTGAAGGTGATAAAATATAGGGCAGCATTAGCTTAGCTACCTCTATTTAAACCCAGTTATCAACAGCATTCAAGTTTTACATTTGTACTTCAGCCTAAACTTAATGTCATTTTGTATATTTAAAATGGGATTAAGGAAGGCATTTTCAAAATTTTTTGGGTCTCATTTCTCCTTCATTGAACCATTCAGTATTTCAATGGGAGCATCCCAGAGAGCACAGAAAAACAGTAAGTTTGTATCTTACCAGAATCACTGCAGTCAGACATACAAAATGCTGACCTGCTAAAAATTCAGTGCTCTGATTCAATCACACTCACATCATATTAATAACTTAACTTTTTACAGGAAGGTTTCATATTGGATCAGACAGTTTTTATTGTGTCACTTCAGTTTCATGTCAGATGGAAAATATGCAGTAGGTCACCTCATCTGTCAGACAGAGACAATACAGTTTTTGAGAACTTGGTCTACTTCCTAGTGAGTAACATTTGCAACCATTTTCTGTAGCAGATTATGCTAACCTAAAAACCATTTCCATTTATTTGACTAGCTTTGCATTAGCTCTGAATTAAGCATTGTATTTAACTATGCATTCCACGACTCCTCTTTTCATTTTATTCATTAGAGAAGTAAATTTCTACTTGAAATATTTGGCAAACAAATAAGGTAAAGTACCTTTGTTTGCAAGTGTGCTGGAGATGCATTCCTCACTAATGGTGTCTTTATGGAAGAAGTTTGTGAATGTTTGACAGAAGAGGTGGGATTTGTCCCCCCAACTCCAGATGTTCACACTGTAAATTTCTGACTATGAACAAGGAGTCTAGACTTTTTATAGTCAATGGAGATATTCAAGCATTTCAGGATGCATTTTCCTTCAACTAATGTCTGCAATGGCTCTGATATTGCACCCTGAAAGTGCCTGTTTCTTTCCCCTGGCTGTAAAGGGAACCTGAAGTGACTGATGCAGGTGTTCAGCCTATGTCTGCACTAGAAAGTTAAAATGCCAGGGATCGTTCTTTGGCACTGAAGATGAGGGGCAAGAAATGGCACTAAATGCTTTTGCCCTCAGAAGTAGTGAGGTAGTCCCAAAGTTACTGTTACTGGCCTGACCTGAACCTACCAGGCCTTTGGGAGAGCACTAGGTGACCCACACTGAAATAGTGCTGGGGACTGTTCAAGCAGCTGGGATGGCATAGCACTGTGGATACCCACAGGAGGAAACCATGGTAGCTGGCCCAGGAACAGGCATTTATGTTGTAGACATGCCAAATAATAGAATTGAATCCTACCAAATGTCTTGGAGGTGTTCAAGTCCTCCTCTGCTGCCTTCACGGCCTGTAATTGTGAATAATTTGGTTGCTGCTTGGATGCTATTGGTGTTTCTTCCTCACAGACTATGGTTGCTAGTTAATATGTGGCTGCTTTGACCTTTCCTCTTATTATTCCTGAAGCATAAAGGTATTTTTTGTCAGCACCTCCACCTCTTTTCACAAACCATGCAGGAAGAGGATGGCTCATTTATGTCCGTAGAGCTTTCCCTAAATGGATTTCCCACTAGCGTATTTGTACTTCTGGAAGGATTAAGCTTTTCACTTACTATGTGGTGATTACTAAAATAATTGGGGATAGGATTGCAAGATCAAGCAACGCCTTTGCTAAACCCAAAGGACTTCCTCAGTGAACTTTTGCTGCTCCTTTGATGTCAGCACATGGCTCTTCTCACCCACACCAGAGTCAATTGCCAACTGCACCCACCAAAGCACCAGCATCCTTTTGTGAACCCTCAGTCTGGTTGGAACATTAGTTACCAATATAGTGGAAAAAAGCTAATCCTTTTTTTCTTCTAGATTTCATAGTAGAAGCACACTCTTTTATGTTTATTTTTTACACAGTAAAACCGGCTTATCTGTAAACTGCTTCATTATTTTGATGTAAAATTTCTCATTTTTCATCTTTCAGTAGCCCTCTCTTGTGTCTGCAAGACAGAAATGTCACTGTCACTGTTTGTACCATGTATGCTAAATCTATCAAAGACAGAGTCAGACCACAGTTTTAGCAGTGCAAGAATAGTATGACCATGACCAGAGTCTGTCTGCTGGGGAAATAACACCTGAATTAATTGCATACAGCTGGGGCACCTGACTTCACATTTTTTGGCTTTATCTCAGCAGTTTCAGTGAGACTTCTTCACACAGCAGCATAAATGAGAGGCAAGTCTGACCCCAGACAATGAGGACAGACAGAAATGAAAAATAGAACTCAAAACCAAGGAATTGATGTTTCAGTTCAACTGCAACATAAAAAGTAATAGAAATGAGATGTGAGAATGAGGGGAATCTAGAAATCCTGACATGGCATTGCAACGGCTTCTTTTTAGCCTGAAGTCTTGTTCTTTGATGATGCATTACTGAGTAATTTTATCTATATGCCTTCTCTTCCATGTAAAAATATCAGTATTCAATTAAGGAAGCTTATTTTTATGGTGAGTGGTTAGATTTTATTCCTGAAGCTTTAAAACAGAAGAAAAAATATTGATAGGAAGAGTGCTTATATATATCACAGGCAAAATTCCTAAAGACAAGGATTTCTTGAAAATTGGTCTGCAGACCAATTTTTTCACAAATGAGAAGTGCCATGAAAAATGATAATCCATATTAATTAAATCTTTTGGTGTTAGAGAACAAATGGAGACACATGTGAAAGCTGAAGGTATTTGTAATGTGACTCAGTCTTTTTGCCTCTAGGTCACAGCTTCAGATTTGGTGTGGGCTAGTAGCAACTGAAAGTCATTATTCTCTGACAGCTGTTTGGAGACCTCTGGGAAATGAGTTTGTGTTATCCTGCTAGCAGTGGTAGTGACTGATGCAGCATCAAGTAATCTATCCTCCCTGTAGGGGGTAATTGGTATTTTCCTCCATGGTAGCAAACAGAGAGTCTGTAGCTAAAACAGACATAGAGCAAAATTACCATCCTCTCATTGTATCACCAGCATCAGCCACGTTATTGTTTTCAGTCCCCAAAGTGCTAATGCTGTGTGCACCTTGTCACCATGGGATCTGGATACCAAACACAGGCACTACCAGCAGGTTGCTCCTGTGCCCCAAGGAGTCTGGTATCGCTTTCCTTATTGGTAGTGCTCCCACAGAAGGAAGAACCGTGGAGGGGAAGGGATATGAACCTCTCCAACCCTCCCTAAATTCTGTCATTACTCCATCCCACATGTGAACCCTGCGATGGCACAGCTTCTGTTCATTTCTGTATATGGAACATGGGCATAAAACACTGTAAATGACCTGTTGGTCAGCTTCCTCCTGCTCACCGCCTGACTCCCCTGCCAGTCACTCCTGCCATCCTGATATTTTGGCTTGGTTTCTTGACTGGCAGCATCAACTTGTGGGCAGCTGGCTCTGGTGCACATCTGAGCACACAGTCGTGTTAACCAGAGTGCCCAAGGCAGCTTTAGATGGGTTGCTGAAGTTAAATATCAACAAGCTTTGGATGAGAAAAAGCTGGCAGAAAGCATTTGGGCCTTGTTGGCATTTTATATTTTTGTAAATATTTTGCAATTTTTTTGTTTGCAAAAATTTGCTAAGAACATATTTCCATCACATGTTGTAGTCCAGTACTAACACTCCCCAAATCCGGGTTTCCTGTCCCATTGAGCTTCAGTTTTGGAGACACTAACTCACATCACAGTTGAAGCTATCTCAGTTTACTCTGAGGATGTACAAAAAGTTGCGGTCCAACCTCCACTGAGGTTTCCTGGTGGAGGCTGACTGATGAGGGGATGTGCACCCAGAGAAACTTTCCTGGCAGACTTTTCTTCCCATGTTTTTTCCATCTGCCTCTCTGTGCTCTCACATTCACTCTGTTCCATGACTGACATAGTCTCCTACAGACAGTGGTTCACTTTATTAAAAAAGAAAGGTTCAAGCCAGATGCATTGCCCTCTGGAGAGGCCTGTCTCACCCCACTGACTGAAAGCTGCTTGGAATGATGTGGATCTTTGAAGTGCCTAATAGAAGGAGACCTGCATCTTAGCATATGCATTTCTAGAGAGAGTCAACAAAATGGAGCTAATATTCAGAAGAAGGAAAAAAAAATACTTTGAGGACCTGGAAAAATATATTAGAAGCGTTAAAGTGATCAGTTTGATTTATAAAGGGAAAGAAGATTTAGTGGCAACTCAAGTTACAGTCAATAAAAAGGTTACAATGTTAAAGAGCTTTTTAAATCTAATGGAGAAGGACATGACAAGAAGCAGTGGCTGGAAACTGAAGCCAGACAAATTCAAGTGCAGTCTCATAAACTGTAACTCCTATAAAGCACTATGAAACCAAGGGGAAATTAAGTTTAATGATGATCCTGACTCAGAGTAGATCATTACTGGGAGGTGACAGCTGTGCCACCATCTGCAACAAACGTTTAAGCATTGGGACTACTGGATGTTGTGATCAGGCTCAAAGGCTCAAATTGGCCAATGTATGGCCTGAGCAGCCACAGTCCAAACCTGGGATCCAGTTGCATATTGATAGGTGCCTCATGTCATTTGAGGAGTTCTGGGCAGTCAGATATCCACATGGGACTGGCCAGACATGACACATAGCCTACAGAAGACCCTTTGGGAGTAAAAGCTAGAAACTCAGAAGGATACATTATTAAATCTGCAAGGATGCTGGACTATGAAAAGGAGGTGGCTGAATCTAGTCCCAGTT
Organism: Lepidothrix coronata; assembly: GCF_001604755.1. Classification (NCBI taxonomy): domain Eukaryota; kingdom Metazoa; phylum Chordata; class Aves; order Passeriformes; family Pipridae; genus Lepidothrix; species Lepidothrix coronata. Next base: position 427,011 of record NW_016690219.1, read on the forward strand.
GAACAGAATCCTCTTACAGACAGAGGTGAGATCTAAGTAGGCTGTCCAAAAATGGGGGTCTGAAATAAATCTGATTAACCATAACAAGAAAACACCTATTTATCTCCATACATTGCAAAATGACAGCAGGGAATTTGGGTCAGATGTTGATATCTTGCTGTAAGCATCTAATGCAGTATGACATTAGTCTTCACAACAAATTAGCATTCACAACAATGTCTTTAGATATCTTGGATTCTAAACTGAAAGATTTCAGCCTTTTCATCTGAATTTTGGACAGTAATAAGCAACCAAAGGCCAGAAATTAAATGTTTTACTTTAGGTCAAACTAAACGAATAAGCTAGATAACAAAAGTTATGTCAGTGTTCTCAATGAAAAAAAAACAAAACACCATACACCCATTGAAATCAGAAGTGCTCATTTGTCTCCCAAAACAGCCCAGGCCGACTTGTGGAGTTTGATGAATAAGTACTGATGTGATATGTATTGCTACTCCTCAGAAATCTCTTTGCTTGAATATATATTCCCAGCAATTTGATGACATGCCAACATGTATGCAGTTGTGCAATGTCCAAGCACAAGACTCTGCAAGTTGCTCAGCAATACACAGTGAAGCAACCAGGAAAGAAAAGGGGAGGAAGAAATAAACCAACCTAAAGAAAGGGAAAGATCATTTGCTCCAGTGGCCTTTGCCATTGTGTTGCCACTGTAGCTAAGGCAACAATAATCTTCCATAGCCCTCTGCTTGGACTCTTCGGCTGTAATAGACAATCATCTCCTTTGAATAACAGCACTTTCAACCACTCCTGCACAAGATTAATGCGTAGTCTGGGACTGAATCACGAAGAAAAGTACAGAGAAGTGGAAGCAAAGACAAACATCATCACTAGGGCTGGCAGAGGTGCAGGACAGCGAAGCCAGCTGGGTCTGGGGAAGCAGTACTTTGCCCTGTGCACACCCAGGGCTGTCGAAGAGCTGTGTGGTACCACACCCTCCAAACACAGTGCTGCAGGAGTTAGAGCTGACAGTTTGCAGAGGTACACAGAGGTCAAGGTTATTTTTAGAGGCCTAAAATTAATGGCCTTCTGTCATGAGTCACTGTTTGTTTGGGGGTGGTTTCTCTAAGAAATGCCCAACACCTTTAAAGGTGCGTTTACTTGCTGTACGTGCTAGTTGAGCTTCAGAAGGCAGACATACTCAAAGAAAAGGCAGTATCTGAATCAGTCACGTTGTCTTTTAGGACAAGCAGATTATCACATTAAATTGCCCAAGTGCTAGAGTCCAAGATGTTCTATTGTCCACAAAGGAAAGTGGGCCATGGTCTGGGCCATGCCATGGCATCTCCTCTTGAAGTGGTGGTGAGGAAGGGTTTGGGTAAGATTCCAAAGTTCATGCCAGAGACAAGGGGAAGATGCAGTGTAGACTCTGACTGTAAACAGCAGTATCAGGCCTTTGACCCAGGCACTGTAACTGCACAAGCTGCACTTTCAAATTTCTAAAAAGGGCTGATTTAGGTTTATTTGAGGGTAACCTGTCCTTTTCAAACAACTCTCAGCACCTCAGGGTCACCAGGAGCCTAGGGCCATACCCTCCTGTTTTTAAGGACAGTGGGACTAGGTGGTCTGGACCTAACCAGACTGTGACAGTTGTCCTCAGGAACAGAAAATGTGCTCTAGATTGGTTTGTTTGCCCTTTAGATGAAACTGTGATGTCTGAACAGCACGAATGAGACTCACAAAAGTTTGTCAGTCAAAGCTCTGAGGAAATATGTGTGGTTTTAAGGTGTCAGCAAAACCTATCATTGTGTTAGCAGGTGTTGCCTACAGCTCCCTTCTCCCTCACAGGCTTCCCCTAAGCTGATTAACTATTTTAAACCAATGTTGCCTATCCCAGGATTTTATTATTTCATCATAACAGCTGGAGTATCCCTGGAAATTGAAATATCTCCCAGTCAGAAAGAGATGCTCTCCTGACCCTAGCCTCAGAGGGGATGGAGGGACGGGTGGCAGTGTGAGGTGGTTGAAGACACTCCACGGGAGTGCTGCAGGGTGGACTTAAATCCTTGGAGCACAGTGTCTGGGTCTACAAGTGCTCCTCATGTGCTCTCACCTGAGCTGGTCCCAAGCTGAGCTCTTTATGGAGAGAGTGCAATTGCACTTGGGTTTGGCTACTGAATACTCAGGGTTCTTGTGAAATCCCATGGTGCCCAGGTCTTGACAGAGTCAAGAAGATGGATGTGTAACTCTTGCCTTAGCCCCAGGACCTGGAGCCTCCACGAGGGCTCCCAGACATAAGGCAGGAGTTACAAATCCACTTGACTCTATCAATATCAGAGCATTGAGTCAGCTCCCATTTAGATACTGCAGAAACTCAGAAGCTAAAACACAAGTGGAGTTTAAATGACCCAGGTTGAGGCAGGATAAGAGGCTGAAGTTCTGGATCTAAAAATTCCCCACTTCTGGTGAACTTTGGATTGCATCTGCCCTTGTTAGAGTCGGTGCACTGGTGCACTGGAGACTGTCCTTCAGCTAATGCCACAGCACCTCATCATGCCAAAGACCACACATGAGGCCTGTGGCTGAGTATTCTTCCTTTGCCTTGTGATGATGGGAGGGCTGCTGTCTGGATCCTGCCCAGCTAAGGATAGAGATCCTGGCTGGGGCACATGCCCAAGCACTGGGAGGAGAAGCATCTCTCATAGGCTCTCATCCAACCTTTCAAAGCAGCAGGGCCAAGGGACTCATGTGAAACCTAAGCCCTGAGTCAGCATTTAAAGGGCTTCAGTACTTAAATCATTGGCAGTCATTGTTTAAAGTAAAAAATTAATTGACCCTGCTAACAGCTACCTGATGCACTCCACCAAAAATATGCTGCTTGACTTTTTTTGTTTTTGGTGGGCTATGTTACCTTCTTAGGTAAAAATTTAGAAAGAAAATGTCCACAAACAGCCTAATCCAGCAGAATGAAATGACAATTACTGTATAGTCAGACAGCATGGGGCCTGTGCTTTTAATACAATTAATTTTCTCATGGCTTAATAAATTCATTACAGTGGTGTAGTGGAGACTGAAGAAGCACAATAACGAAGTTTCTTTTGTTTTTAAATATATAAGCATTCAGATCCTTAAAGGGAAATTTTGCCTCCTCTGAGGCCTTGGCTGCTGCATTATAGAAGTAAGGCACCTACCAAAATATGTTTCTTTTCTGACATGATATTTTTGGTTTTTTGCTTCACATATGCCTCACAAAATTAGACTGATTTGTAAAAAATGTAAATGAAATTACCTGAACCTTTAGATCCTGAAGTTCTCTGAAAACAAAAAGGAAATCTGCTTTGCTGTGCCTCTGTGTGTCAGAAGAGCAGGGCTTTTGCAGGTGTTCACCACACCTTAAAGGAGTGAGGGAGACACTTGTATCCTTTGTACAAATGTGCTCCCCATTTTTCAATACAGGATGATATGTCAAAGGGTTCAGAGGAGAGAGCAGGCAGTTTGGGCCAGAAACAACCAAATCACAAAAAATTTAGTCAGCATTAAGTTACAGTCATTATGAAAGAGAGGCAGGCAATTCTCACCTTCCCTCCCCTGGCTTTGGCTACACGTTCCCATTAGGTTACGTGTGACACTTCAGGGCCCATGCAGTTGTACCATCAGGGAAAAGATCTGATCTCAGGGGAAAAGAAAAAAAAGTTTCCTGCTGGTGGATTAGTTCCCTGAACTGACTTAGTGCACACTTTTTCTCTTTTAAATTCCTCTAGCATGAATCATTTTTTGGTGGCATGGATTTCTCTTCATTAGTCAATACTACATGGGCTTCTCTTCAGTAGTCAGTGCTGGCATGTCCAGCAAATAGCTCTTCCTTTTATTTTGGAGCAGAATGGGAGTACCAAGGCAGAGAGGCAGAGTGACATTCCAGGGTCCCTGAGGACCAGTCTGTGCTTCTCAGCCTTGTACTGGGTATGAGAGCTTGGCTCATTCTTAAGGGACTTGTAAAGACTTTGCAGAGTGAGCTGTTTAGAATATTCCTTGCCCACACAGTCTCAGTCCAATGTAACATCCGCAAAATTGATAAAAGCCTCTTGAAACCCAGCTTCTTGTGGCTGAGGCACAATCTCAGATGCCTCAGTGCTCATTTTAATTTGTTAACTCTGAACAGCTAATGAGCAGGGTGAGGGATGTGCCAGCAGCGGCAGCCAATGGATCCACACAACAACTGTATTTGTGACTCTCATGCTGAGGATATTTATTCACACCTGCAGTGCTGGTGAGTGTGCAGGCTGCATGTTCCTTCTTTATGATGGTGACAACTTTGAACAGTGTCATCCCTTGACCACCTTGCTCTTCAAGGACTGATCTCAATGACAGCTGGAGCACTGGTATTTATCAGGACTTGGCTGGGGCCTCATACACGGTTTGGTCACTGCACTTGCAGAAGGAGAAGCTGGAGGTGCTTCAGAAGGGAGCAGTACAAATGATTTAAGATCTAGAAGACAAGGTTTATGGATTCAAAGGACTTGGGGAACATCAGTCTGGGGGACAGGTGACTGCCAGGGAAAGACAAGTGTTTGAAACAAGGCAAAAATGCCCTCAGAAAGGAAGGGAATAATCTGCCTCTGGGCCTGGAAGAGGGTTAGAGATTGTGAACATGAACTGCAGCAAAAGAATTTCTGTTAGAAATTATGAAAAACTTTCTCAGCCTAAAATAACAAAGCACAGAGTTGGATGCCCAAGGCAAACTGTGAAGTCTTCACACCACAGTCTTGTTTTTTTTAACAACAGAGTAGAGAAGCACCTATCAGGATTAGTTTCAATGCTGTCAAACTTGTCTTGGGGCAAGAGATCTGCACAGTGACCTCTTGAATTCCCTTTCAGGGTGATTTTCTCTGATGCTATTAACCTGTGGAACTTTGTCACAGAAAGCCATTTCTCCATGTCAAGTGAGATGCAACCACAGGGTATTTCTGGGTGTGATGTGGCACCTTGCAGTGGACAGTCGTGCTGCAGAGCTGCTCAAAGCAGGAGTGCAGAGCTCACAGACACAGCATAAAAATGCAAAGCTGGAATGTGAACAAGAGCCTTTAATTAATGGTGCAGCTCTTGAGAGGGATGTCCTGCAATTCCTAAGGACAGCAAATGGTCAAGACCTCAGTTTAAGTGCCTGATCTGAAAGGGGGAGGGGGGCCATGTATTGATTTCTTCAGGGAAACAAGTTACGTGTGAGTTGTGCATTTCCCCTAAAGCTCAAAGCCATTGCAGACTCCCAAAGGACCATAAACTGTGTGCCTTGATGATTCATTTCTGTACAAAGAAGACTTGCTCCCTAACAAGACAGTGGAAACTTGTCCACCTCAAATGTGTACCCGAGCAGTCACCAGCAAATGCAAGTTTTGCTCAGTAAACCTTGATCCATGACGTTTGTAACAGTTTTGTAACTCTAAAACCAAATGCATTATCTGCTATATGGCTTTTCTTATTTGGATTCCATGGAAATGCATACTCTTTATTGGGGTCCTGCACTTCATTTGCCATCTCTGGAGGGATAGATCCTGTCTAGGTAATTTGAAAAGAGCATGCCAGGAGTTTTCTCATTGTAAACGCATTAGGAGCTGAGATAAATCTTGGACAAGCCGAGCTCACAGCAAATGAAACATAGTAGGAACAATGCAAAGTTTTCTAGTCCCACAGAGGCAGTAGAGCTGACTCTTCTATTCAAATACACATGGAAAGACTCCCATCTCTACAGGTATACACAGAAAATGGGACCATTTTAGTTTGGTATCAGAAGACTCCCCAGTGCAAAAATTATCTGGGTTTATATGCACATTTTTCAAGGGGTGCTAACCCGGCAGACAAAAAAGGGACATATGACAACCCTGAACTCTCAAAATCACACCAACTGCTTTCCCTCTGTGCTCAATGATGCGCTGCCAATCTTCCTTCATTCTCACCTTGAGAGCCACAGCTGGTCCTGCACGTACAGCTGCTGCTACAGGCTCCGTGTTTCAATGAGCCCCTGCTTCACAGAGCAGCTTTAAAGAGGTCCTGGGTGAGCCTGGGTGTTTTGGGGTACCTCTGAGAATCAAAAGTAATAAAACTTCCCTTTATATCATCTGTCACACCACTTGATGTTAGCAATTGGTAGGAGAACTAGCCAAGCCCCAGTGGCATTTTCACCAAATAATTTTCACTAATATTTCTCTGGTTTTGAGGCAGTAAACAAAGCTGTTATATGGCAAAAAGCTGTGGGAAGAAAGGCCATATTTCCAACCAGCCAAGACCGACATCATCATTTCCAGGAATTTCTTCTATGCAGGGAACACAGAGCAGCCACTCTTTGGAAAGTCAACAGGGTTACTTAAACTTGGGTAGTTTTACACTATGATCTGGGCAAATGAATCTGGCAAAACCAAGGTGGCAGAAATCTCTGTCACTGAGACTAGAAGGGATGAGAGATCAGAATAACTGTCTGGAGCTACAAACCACTGCTAACAGACTGTTCCCAGTTGAAATAGCTGGTCTGATGCTGTCTTTTCCAACGAAGATGTCTGCAGCCTCTGTCATTCATTACTCACTTTGAGTGGGAGTATATACCTGACCAAAAGGCTACCCAAACCCAGTGCCTCCTATCTGTACCATACACTGGGGAATAAGACTGGGAAAGCCTTAGGAGCCATTCCTGAACTGCAGCATGCCATGGGAGCTCTTCCAGTTAGCAAAGGTGGTATCAGAGTGCTCATCCTGAAAGGAAATCTCTGGATGCCGGGCAGGGAGCGGGTGCCGTGGGAGGATTGTGCCCGCTGCAGGAGCAGGGTCTGGTTGCACATTCCTGAGCCCTGAGTCACGAGGGGCTGCCTGCTGACCCCTAACCCCACTCCAGCTCCAGGCACAATTTTCCTGCCCTGCTTCTGTGGGAGAGTGCCTTCTCAAAGAGGAGTGATGAAAAGCAACCACTGAAGTCTATAAAACACTACTTCTCTGAGGCGACACTGTGCTGGGAGGATTTGGTTGGAGGGGGCTCACAAAGGGGCTTTTCTCCTTTCTCCCCTGGTGTGGAGGGGTGGAGAGTGGCCCAAAAAGCTTGTTAATTTTGCAGGACATATGAATGGCATGATGCAGCGATGGCAGACATCTGCAGAGCATGCAATGAGAGGTTTCAATCCTCATAGTTTATCAGGGGCTAATGAATGATCAACAGATGATCACTAGCCAGATGCTCCACTAGCTGCTGGTCCTAGACAGGCAGCTTGGTATTTTGGAGGCTGCTACAAGCCCAAGAATGCCTCACTGAAATGTTTCTAGTAAAAGTTTCTGTGAGTAGAAAATGAGATGCAATGTTGACAGTAGCTTCATGCCAGCTCAATCCATATGTCTGATGTGACTGCTGGTTGCAGAGAGAGTGCACACATGAAAGGAGTTTCCAGTCTCAACAAGGTGATGAAGGAAAGGCCAAAACCCAACTCCTGGCTGCAAATCCTGGGGCTATTTTTGGTATCTTCCACCTAAGTTAAATGTTGTGACCTCCCCTGCAAAGTGAAATCCATCAGGAGGGGCTAGTGTAAAAAGTTGTGTACACTGAGCTGTGTGGGGTTTGCTTAACAGTCAGTAGACAGACCCAGACTTCCCAGGGATGATATAGTGTTTAGAGCACCCAGACCTAGAGCACCCAGAGCCTTATCCCACAACCTCACTGATCACAGCAGATGCTACAGCACAGCAACACATAAGGCCAGGAGGAGAGGGATGCATTTCACCTAAATCTTGATGCCTACTCCATCTGAACTAGGAACCATAAATTCCCTTTCTGGTTCTTACACAGAAAAAGATACTTTTAAGATTCGGTTCATTTTCCAATAGAAGTGTAAAATGAGAGAAACAAATTGCTCTTGCAGAGCCTTGCAGCTGACCCCCGGGAGCAGAACAGGCCCATAAAAACATTCTCTATTTTCCTAGCTCTCATCTGAAAAACTTCTCGTTTTGGATATTTTTATTAAAACTAAAAAACTAACAAACAAACAAACAACCAAAACCAAACCAAAACAAACAAAAAAAAAGGAAAAACACTCTTTTGCATTCTTGTTCAAACAAGTAGCAACGGAAGTAAAGAGAGCTGAAAATTACCAGATTGGCTGTCCTGCTTCAGGTATATGAGTAGTTAGTCTTGTATAAAAGGAGCAGATGTTGCTTATTTCCAAGCGACTCTGCCTGGCCTCAGGTGCAAATATAACATTGTGCAGTGATGGTGACAGGGAAGTGATAGCAGCAGGGCTGTATATGTGCAGGACAGTTAGATACCTGCTTAAAATGCTCCAGCAGCCTGCAATCCCAACTGACAGGTGAATGAATTGGAGTAAAAAAGAAGAAAATTTAGATCGTGTTCTTCCAGACAAGGGGAGCTTTAGTCTTCATCCTTCCCCTACTGGCCTAAAAGGATGTAATTGTCTCAGAAGACAAGCAAACCATATTCCAGATGTCCAAAGTATTTTAGAAAGGATGTTTATGAACGACCTGGGAACTGAAGATAAACAGGCTGCAGAAAAATAAGCCCCAAGACACAATGGTGGAATTAACCTCTGCATGCCAGAGGTCTGGGTATCCTGGGGAGCAGGCAAACAGGGGTGCACAGGCTTTGGAGTCAGCTTTAGGTGCCTATAAGTAGAGGTTCTACTTATAGGTGGTAACAAATTGCAGTGCTGCAGAGGATGAATGCAGATCTGCTGGAGAACTGTCTTCTGCTGTTGTCTGCTTACATGATCAATTATAACGAGAGAAAATTCTGGCCTCATCGCTCATGTCAAAAGGGGCAGCCAATCCATCTTTGTGTAGCAAACACTGCCACTAGAACAAAGGGAGGTTTTACTAGTCCTTCCTTTTGGACACACATAATTTATAAACCCGCAGCAATATTTTTGCTGGAACAACACCCATGTGAAAGCAGCAATCACAATAAAAGAAATCCTCTTTACTCAGCTTCATATCCCCCCACCTAGCACATAAACCCTCTCTGCTCAAGATCAATAATACATGTTCTGAGCAGGCTGAGATCCAGCTTCCCCCTTCCGCAGACGCATATTCCCGTAGGGAAAGGCCCAAAGACTCAAATTCCACTTCTGAACTATATTGCACACTCTGAAACTCAGTGAGTCTGGGCTCCGTGGTAACCACAGAGGAGAGATACTCATGTCAAGGACACACTGCTAAATGTCCTTCCTGCCAGCCCGGATTAAGCAGTGTCAGCCCCAGCTGGCTACACATATCACAGGTCTGTGCAGGAAAAGCCCAGCAACATCCACCTGCCCTTTTGGGGTGGATTTACTCCATCTGTTCAATGGCTTAGTTGGTGCCCAATGTCCAGGGACGGAGCAGTAAATTGCGTCTACTTAAAAAATTGTCTCTGTCTCAAGAAGTTTTATGTAAATAAATAAATAAACTTATATAATATAATCTATTAAAATATATAATATTAGAAATATGTAATTAAAAAATAAAAAAATTTATGTAACATAAATAAAGCTTAAATGAACTCACAACCACAAGGCAGTGTGTTTAAAACACACTGATAGCCAGGTGTTGTCCTTCACTGGGACACTACAGCTGAGTGATTGCTGAGACTTGGGGCAATTAGCTAGGAGTGGATGAGGCTCCCATTTGGCTCTCCCTGCTTTGATGTGCCTGGCTTTAGTCAAAATCTGCACTGCTATGGGTTATGTGCAAGGCACTCTGATGTGTGAGGGCTCAGGACTGGAAACAAACCCCTTCTATCACCTCTGGGCACATCCCATCCTAGCCAAGCTCCCTGCATCAACCTGGTCCCACCCTATATCTCCTGCCAACCTCAGTACCAACAGCTAATATCCTCATTTGTTCTATTCTCCTACACTGGCCTTTGACATCTCCCTTCCTTATCCATTACTCACACTCAGCAACTGATATTTTGGATATGTGGATCAGGACTGGAGAGACTTCTTGCTTGACCTTGCCTAAGCCACCGAATTTCTTTGTATCAGTTTGTAAACTGCAAAATTGAGTCATAATCCCTGTGCCAAACTGTGCATCATCTATTTAGGCTTCAGGGCAGGTCCTTAAATCTCTCTAGTATACAACTCGAGAACACAGTTTCCAAGTAACATGGAAGACCTGGGCCAAAGCTCTTTTCTTACTACATGTGGATGTACAAATCTCTGGGGTATGTACAAAACTTTGTGAACCTTGGTCTTAGCTGAGACCTATGCCAAGCAGTAATAATGATTGTACAAACCAGGAATCCCATGGAGATGTGTCAAAACATTCATCCTGCCCACCCATAAGCAAATTCTCTGGCTTATTCCCATGTTCTCCTGTTAGAAAAGGGTTAATATGACCTTTGTGTTCCAGACATGCTGATAGTAAGATCTAGGACTTTTCAATATATATAAAAAAAAATAAAGGTCAGGTAAAAAGAAACTGATGGAAATGCTTGGCACATGGCAAAGTACAATGGAATGACACACTTGGGAAAACTGCATATTTGACCTCTTCAAAAACATATGAAAAATACTTCCCTGACTCATCAACTCTTTGTCTCATTTACCTGCTGCGTGCAGTTCTTCCCAGGCTAGCAGGAGTCAGCTGGAATTTGGCTGCATTTGCAAAGCTGCTGCTGACAACTAACCTAATAACTCATCATTTCTGCCAGTGCCTTTATCTCATCCAGGAGAAACAATTTCACATTTAGCTGGAGTAAGGGCCTGTTGATTCAGAAAAGCCCAGTGTACCCAGTCTGTTTGTGCATTGCCAGTGGAAGGTCCCCTCAGTAAACATGCCACAGTGTCTGCAGTCTGCTCAGTGTTTACCCAGCCCATTTCTAGGGCTGTCCCCAGAGGAAGCACCAGGCATTATCATCAGTTGACACTAGTTAACTCTTCTGCTCAGTGCATCCCCACAAGAGATATTGCAAACACACACATATCAGCTGGCATTAAGCTGGAAAATAACTCAGGCCCCCATTACAAACCATGTCCAGCTGCATTCATGGTTTACTGTGGTTGCTACCTTGAGGTCAAAAGTTGAAATAAAAAAGTCTTCTTAGTACTGTATTTGTAATGTTCTTATTGGCAATGAGCTAAGCTGGCTGGATCATTGAACTAATCCTTGTATTCACTGAGTGGAAACTCCAAAATGTTGACAAAGTGCTGCTATTTAATCTCCAGGAATGCTTTTTGTTCTAAACCAGAGGCGCCTAAGACATTACAAATGATACCAAGAGGCTTTGAGCTTATCACAGCATCCCGATGTTTGGAAGAGAGAAGATCCAAAGTGGAGCTGTTTGAAAATTTTTCACCTCCTGGTTTTTAACCATTGCATATCACCTTTCTGAAATAGAAGCTTTAATGGAAGTATTAGTTTTGGTTAAATACAGATTTGTAGCTCCACAGTAGGCTCAGTAGTCAGTCAGCCCTGAATGAATACACTGTTCAGTCAGAAAACTAGCTATTGGGATCAGATCTCTATTTCTGTTATTCAGAGCAAAGATTAAGCTAGTTCAAGCAAGTGTTTCACTAACTACTAGCACAGGTTGTTTTGATCTGCCTTTCTCTTTTAAAATCTCAAAAAATATCACCAAACTGCAAATGATCCTCTTCTCCACACCCTTGGCCTTCATCCGGATACCAGACAAGCCAAAGGATTCCCCTTTCCATCCAGGATGTCACTCAAGAGCAAGTTCCCACTGCCCAGGAAGGTGGCTTGGCAGGCTCCTCTCACAGGGCTGTCTTCTCCTCCTGCCTAGGTAGTGCTGAAGAGGATGGATGAAGAGGAAGACCTAAGTACTGAAGCAGCAGAGGAGCAGCCTGGAGTGAGTCCATCCTGTCTGCAGGGAAATAATTTGCTTGGTTCATCAGTGGCTACCAACATCATCCCCCAGTTCAGGCCGCCAAGCAATCTGCCAAGTGATAGTTACCATTTCCTTGTGGTCAGAACCCAGGTGAGGTACCACTGCACAGTGCAGCGACCACCATCCTTTCCAGGTTCATGAGCAATGTGCTTCTGATGGGATACACCATCCTAATAGCCACAGAATCATAGAATCAGCCGTGTTGGAAAGGACCTCAGAGATCATCGAGTCCAATCCTTGATCCACTACGCTATGGCAAACAGTGGTTTTGGGGATTCTGATCAAGGGCTGAGGTATCAAGAGGGAGCAGTGCTCAGACAGACTCACTGTGCTATCACCCAAGGAAGTATTCAAGCACCTGGCCAAGAGCACAAACTCACTTATACGAAGGAAGCCCCAGCTGCATGTCTGCTCTGTCCCTGGCTTTGCTGAAACCAGCCAGAACAATTCAAATTTGGGGATTTCAGGTTCCTTGTGGGCTTCCATTTTCCTTCTCGTACTCAGTGTTGTGTGAAAACGAGCATCATTGTTTTGAGGAGCCTGTAAAACTGCCACTGGGGACCTGGTTGTCCTTGGAAACAGATTGTGATCTCTACATGTTTCCAAATGAACAAGAAATATCTGGAGACTGAACTGAATTTGTGGGACAGAAAGAAAAGCCACTAGCCCTGTGCTTTAAAGCTGCCAAGGAAGATTCAGTTCCATGAGAAAGTTAAGGAAAAAGCCTTTCTGATGAAACAAAGAAACCCAGCCAAGAACATTTGCAACCTCCCCAAAAGGATGTGAGCTGCTTTGTAATTAAGTCCTTTCTGGATGCTTAAAGATGTGCAAAGTAAGAGGGTCCCTGGCATGACAGTAGCAATGCATTTTGTTTGGCAAAATGCCACCTTCAGTGTATTTCAGCTCATAAGTGATTATTTTCCCTGCAGGCGTCTTTGAGGCTTGATACAGCAACCTTCAGCACACAGAAAAGGGGGCACCTTTCCTCTGAGCAGATTAGCAGCAGTTAGGAAGGAAACACAATGAGTTCGTTGAACAAATATTTTCAGCTCATGGCTGGTTTCCGGAACCTAAACAGTCCTCTGGAAGGGGAGCACAGCAAGGCTGGCTGTGTTTACAATCCAGATTTAAATATACTGACATACTGCCAGGTTTGGAGCTGCGTATCAGGCGAAGGTCAGCGAAAGCTCAAACTCCTTCTGACAGGTTATTTTGAGCTTAAATAAATTCAGATAAATCGTACAATGAGTTTATCTGTAGCTTTCAAAAGTCTGACGTGCACCATAACAAGGCTGCAGGCTGTCAGCCAGCTGGTATAGGTGGTGGTCAGCACAGCTCACGACAGAGCTCTCTTATCAGAGTACAAGTACCTGTAATGAGTATCTTTCCCAAAGAGAGGAAGGCTCACGATAAGGAAAAGTGCTGGAATATTGATGATATTATTTGCACTTGCAACATAAGGCCTGCGAGTGCTTCCAAGTTCTGTCTGAGGGAGCCCAAATATGGCCATATTTTCTCAAATTATTTTCTGTCAGTGGCTGGCAGAGCCTGCAGAGGAAATGGTGCTCTGCTCAGCCTCTGCATATGGCGATCAGACCCATTCAGCCCCACAACCCCATGTCTGCTCCTGCAGAGCACCAAGGTACTCTGCCTCTTCGAAGCCCATGCACAGAGCATGGCTGCACAGCTCAGCCATTTGCATGCTTTTCACTTAAAAAATGAAAGGACTCAATGCACCAAACCTACTTCCTGATAGTGGTGTGCAGTTTCAGTGGCATCAAAGAGGCCAGTGTTCAGTTTAGAGCTGTTTATGCTTTGCCCAACAACCACCTAGAGCCCCCCCTCCACCAAATTTACGCACGCATGCAAGGAGCAAATCAGGTTTACAAGGAATTTGTTAAATTATAGTTCTGCATTATCAGGTTTATTAACTGAGATGACTACTCTAGTGTAGCAAATGATAACATTAATTATTCATCTTTTCACTCCCTCCTCTCTGCTTCTTCCATTTCAACCTGTGTCTTTCTTTGTCTCCTCGATTGCTTCAATATCAGCAACATAATCTTCCCCCTGTTTTGCAATCCCTTGTAATTACAGTTTTACCATCATGACCTCATGAAAATCCTTCCACTGTGAGCAAAAGGAGTCAGTGATAACAGGGTTATATATTAAGCAGAGAGAAAATCTTCATTTACTTGTGTCTTAAGAATAACACTCATCAGAAGATAGGCAGACATCAGAACTGTTGTTTATCAGAACTTCCCTTCTATTTAAGGGAAGCAATGATGAAGCAGTAGGAGTAAACTGGAGAAAAACCCAGCAAGGATCACACAATATTTGTTGCAGTAGAAGGCAGTGATGTTGCGTCAGTGATGTTCAGCTCACTCATTTTTAATTTCTACTCGTTGATTTACAGAATTAATTTATACTGCCATTAATCAGGAGTAAGCTGTTGCTCTACAATTACATGACAGGATTACTATTTCTCCTGGGAATCAAAGGCTGCCTCTGCCTGCCCTGCAGAATAGACCTTGGTAAAATACCTGGGAACTTGGGCTGGAAGAGCAGGTGCAATGTCCAGCAGCACTGGCGCAGCACTTTGAATCATAGAACACTAGAATCTAAGTTTGGTAAAAGTCTCCTAAGATCGTTGAGTTCAACCATTAATCCAGCACCAGCATGTTCACCACTGAGCCATATCCCCAAGTGCCACATCCACGCACATGCCTTTTGAACACTTCACCGCTTCCCTGGGCAGCGTGTTTCAAGGCTTAACCACTTCTCCAGTAATGAAATTTTTCCTAATATCTAATCTAAACCTTTCCTGGTCCAACTTGAGGACATTTCCTCTCATCCTGTCAAACTTGTGCCCTTGGTTTGGACACAAATCTTCCCATACAGAGAGAGAGTCCCATTGGGATAGGAAATGAACTCCCACACCTCCTTGGCCATTGCTTCCCCTCGGGAGGTGTGTCCTGCTTTCCCCCAAACCCCAACACTGGCAAAGCAACAGCAATTCTCAAACCCATCTGCTTTTCTAGGCACTGACAGGGTTAGCTGCAATGAAGGCTGTCTCTCTTTGGAAGACATGCTTTGGTGTGGATTTTGTAGTGTGGATTTTCACCATCCCTGGTACCTCTCATCAGATTAAGCCATGTTAAAGCATGTGCTTCTCAACACCAGAAAATTACTTGAAGAAAGCCCAACCTGGTGAGACAGGTGTGAAAAAATTAATCCTTTTCCTCTAATGGGTTCAGAAAATGTCCTGAAGCTGTGGGATTAAAGAGGGGTGACCAAACAGTCCTGGCCTTGCCCATGAACAGCTGGGGTCACTCAGAGGCAACCAGCCTTTTAGAGGGGAAAACAGGCATCTTTTACAGTGGCTGCCTTGGGCACTTAAATCTGATATCCATGTTCAGTCACATTTCCCACTGGGACAAAGAAACCACCCCAGAATGGTTCTAAAAATTACAGCTTTTTTCACATGTTGACATTTTGAAACAATAGAGTCAGAAAGCTGGGAGGGAATGTTCTTCTGAAGGTGAAATGTAAGACTGGCTAATCCAAACACCAGGCCCTATCATGAGGCTTTTTTAATGACTTAGCACTGTTCCTTTAAGTCAAACATGTTTCACTTCACAGCACTAATAACAAATTGCATTGATGTTTAAAACTGTACCAGTCAGTGTAATTACTCTGTCATCCCTTGTGGCTAAGTCCTCCTCCTGACTCTTTATGAGCCATCCATAAATACAAAATGATTTATCCAAGTACCACCATGTTGTAAACTTGGTCACGTGGAACTGTTGATGAGGGACATCCGTAAAGTTTAATTATGCCATTGATTCTTGCTAAAATATTAACTTGAAGCTGGCAAAGGGTACTCCAATCACTTGAAATCAAATGAAAGTATAAAATGTCCTGTACTTTAAAGATGTGCAGCATGTACTTTTCAGGTGGTGATCTACAGGGAAAATCTTTCATTGCCTGCTATAAAGATAACCTCTTGTATTAGGATTTAATGTGAAGAGTTATAAAAATCAGAGCCAGAAAGGATCTATTAATTCACATCCTGTTTCTCTGCCAACATAAGTTTGTTCCAAAAAAATGTATTATTGAGTGTTATTGGTATAGCAAAGCTTTCAAAAGGGCCGACTAATGGGAATTCCGTAACTCTCTTTGGACAATGTCCCTCAGGCTAATAGACCTCGGCTTTGGAAAAAGCAGTTCTGACATTTAATCTGCAGCTTCTCTTTTTCAGTTTCACCTCACTGCTTCCAGCTGTACCTGCTTGAATCAGCTTGAATTCTGGCTCTCCAATGCTGGTGTTACACAACCTCCAACACAGAGCCTTTCTCTGACCAGCCTAGATGCTTGGATCAGTTTTTCAAAGCAGGCTCAGAAATTCAGCCACAGCCATAATGGAGAAAAACAGGAACAGACTAGAAGATTCAGCCTTATAATTTTTTACTTATTTTTGTGGGAGTTATATAGTTGCCACCCAAAATTATCCTTGAAAACCTCAGCCTCTCAGGTTCTTCCTGTCATTCCACAGAGTGGACATCCCTCCCAGCCTCTAACTTGATTTTCCTAAGTTTTTTTGACTCCTCTCCAGTGTTTAAGTATTTCTTTAACGTTACTGTCAATTCAATGACTAGGCCAGCTTCCAAATGACTTAATTTTGACTCTTAATGTATTGTGTAGTGTGCATAAGTACTTGTATGCACAGACATATATTTAGACAAATCCATACATCTACCAGCACAAACCCATGGGAATGGTCTTGTTTGTGTCTACAAGCATGTTAAATTTCTTTGGACTGACATTTTATGGGGGGATCTCTTCAATTCCACAAAATGACTGGATTTTTTTTTCAACTGCAAAGTGTAGCAGACACTCAACAGGCTATGATGAAGTATCAAAATAGTAAGACAACAACACTGAAATGGTGATATTTTTGCCTGTTTTGCTTATGAAAAAGCCCCTCAAAGTCAGACTGGCCATTGCTCCTTGAAGCAGATCAGCTTTGCTTCTGGTTAGTTGCTTTCCTTTAATGTCAGTCTGTCTTCATTTGTAGGTTGTCTTGGAAGAGCCATGACTGTCTTAACAGTGAAAGAAACAGATTGGTTGGAGGAACACACAGAAATGATGAGCAGCACCCAAATGCTGACTCAGGTCCCACCTGATCCTGGGGGATAAGCTTTGTCTTTCAGTACAGATGACTCTATTACTTTGGAAAGCAGCAGAATAGTCAAAAAATCTCTAACAAATCAGGATTTTTTTTTTTTGGCTCAGGAGTTCACATCCCTACATCAAAACAGTAACACTTTAAATTGCAGATTTGTGTTCCTTTACCAACTAGGAGAGGAGTGCCGAGATTCAAGGCAGCAAATCGTGTGGAGTGAAGTAACCTCCAGAGGTAGTTCAAAGCAATTTGAACTCAGAGTTGAGCTTGTCCATCTGAATACACAATTAATTTATCAGGTAGTCACAAACAAGGTCATAAGCTGTCATTTCTAATTCCTCTCTCATAGCACCATCAAATTTGATGACGTGTTCAGTGATGAACTTGATGCATCCCAGGCAGCTCGACAGCCAGCCAGCTGTGGCTCAGAAATGAAAAGCACCTCTTCTCTCTGATGCAGCAACATGATCAACAGAGGTAAGTGCCACAGCAAACAACAAGACAAAAAATGGGAATTTGGTGCTCCTGAAGATTTATTGGGTGTGACATGTATATGAAACTCAGCTGTAATAATCTTGCTATAGACTGCAACAGCACATCTGTGCTGTTGGGAGATTCCAATACTGCAGTAAAACATCACAGACATAATTCTGATCTATTTAGACTTGTATTCTTGAGTTTCACCTCAAGAGTTGCAATGATTTTCAGCAACCAGGGAGGATGCACTGCAAACATGAGCTGTTTGAATAAGTCCTCAGCAGCTCCCATTTTAATGACTTATTCATGAAAATAAATTGGCAGATGACAGGCCCCCCTCTCTGGAACAGAAAGGTTGCAACATTAATTAAACTTTTTAATTGCCATGGCCATCTCCTCCCACCCAGAGCAGACACTGAACAAACATAGAATGCCACTGCATCCTTCTTATGTAGAGACATGAAACCATTTCAGAAAATCAATGACAATGATTAAGAGAGCTCTCATCTCTTGCTCCTACCTACATTTTACTTTCCACACGAAGTGTATTGACTAAATGTCTCCTCCCAGAAGGTTATGTATACAGGCTTTCAACAGAGAGCACCAGCAAAGTTTCTTGTTAGAGGCAGGCAATATTGCTCAAATTCCTAGCAAGCACCTTCTTCTGCTTTTGCAGTACAAGTTCTGTGAGGTCTGGGCCCTGTAGGAGCCTAGCAAGAGATATTCTGTCCACAGAGATCCTCTGTCAGACAAAAAGTGGTCAGCGATGAAGAAGTGATGGAAACTTTTCCTGCGCAGGGAGCCAGGCAGAAGGAGAGGGCATATGACTCCTGGATGGAAACTCCATGGTAGAGTCTCCCTTCATTATCCTGTAAGCAGAAAACTTCCTTCTCTGGGAGGTCAGGCCAGCCACTGTACCATCCCACAGCTCAGCCATTTCGGTGTTTGGGAGGCTGTGGCTGCGGTGTCTGAAAAGCAGCCATAAGAAAACCCCATCCAAATGTGTCAAACTCTTAAGAATTGTTGAAGGCTTGTTGGCCCAGCCTTCCCTGTCTACTCCAGCTGCTCTGCATTGTCCTGGTGATGTTCAGATCTGGTCTTGAGTCTCAGATGGAGCTCAGTGGTGAGTCTGGTTCCCAATACCCCACTGCTACAGAGCAACCTTCTTGAAGAGCTTTTTCCTTTTTTGCTTTAAATCACTAGTTGACGCAGACTAGGAGCTTTTACCACCAGCAACAGTGCTTTATGCATTACTGCCATATTACTCAAACATATTCTTTTAATATCTTAAAGAAGTTTTATTTATTCATGAAAGTTTTAGGCCCCCAAAGGCCTAGGGAGAGGCGTCACAAGAACTGCTGGTGAAATATGCTCCAGCAAGTGGCAGAACATGCCTATATCTTGTTTTCTTACATGGGTTTGAATCTGTCAGGTCAAGTTAACCAGACCTTCACCTCCTCTCTTCGTCACTCCAGTGAACACAGACCACTGTAGTTGAGCCTACTTACATGCAAGGCTCAGAAACCTGATCAGCTTATGACAGCTCCAGGGTTGCCGTGTACCAGCTGAGCCACAGTGACTGTGTTATTGTAATCCAAGTGTGCCTTTCCAGCCCATTCAGGGCCATCTTCACTTCTGGTTTAGAATGTCTCCAAAGACTGAGGCTCCACAACTTCTCTGGGCAACAAATTGTGGCAGCAAAGCAAAACTTGCTTTAATACAAGGTGTGTGCCACTTCAATCCCTTCCACCCCTGTGGACAGGACAATGACTGCCTCTCTGCTGCCCTCAGTGAAGGGGACAACTACTTCTGTGATGTAGACACACTGCTGAAGTAACCCGCTCAACAAATACGAAAGCTCTCACCCCCAGAGCAACCAAAGTATTTAGGAGCCTTTATACTTTTGAAATCCATCATGCCTAAAAGACCGTCACAGTTGTGGAGCCTGTTTGTAAAGCTCCAATCATTGTAGCCTGAACCTCCTATGTTCTTAAGTACATTTTTCCTTACAGTGGCCCAGGATATAGGAAAAAAAGACTAAATTGTCTGTCCCTGTCTGAGACACAGCAGGGACAGGGATAACAACTTGCTTCACCTGACCCCCAGACGTGAAACATTGGTTTGTTTCCCTCTCTATTCCAGTATCATGCGGAACAAATTGGCAGCTTTAATGAAAGGGAAGTTAGGACATGCACATGGCTTCAAACTACAAATATTAGAAATGGATTCAAGCTCTTGGGTCCAAATATGCAAACTCTGCAGCTAGTGCCTAAGAGATGAGAGGGATTTGTAAATTGTGTCTCAAGAGACATCTCAGAGCTACTGACACTCCTACTGGAGGATTTGAATGGTGCTGCTGATTTTATCATCAGGTCATGACTAAATAACAGATAAAAACTAAACTATTCAATGTTTTGACTGTTGCATATGGGGGCTGAATGACTTGGCCAAAAGGCAAGTGTCTGAAAAAGCTCTGAAACAGAACAGCTGCTGTACTTTTCTGCCTTTCCTCCTTCTCTTCCTCCTCCACAACAGTTGGGGCTTCTCAACTGCTCCCCAAATCCCTGAGACACATCTCCCACTGTGAGAGCACACGAGGTACTATGGGGCAAAATAATTCAGTTTTGCTGCCTTTTGACATGTAAATACCCTTCTCCCACTTCTCTCACCACATGGAAATCTGTTTCCTATCCAGCTGCAGGCTTCGTGTGCTGTATATAAATGGAATCATAGAATCAGAGAACAGTTTGGGTTGAAAGGGACTTTTTAACTCCTCTGTAATGAGCAGGGACATCTCATGTCATGGAACCAGTGAGGGTGGGGTACAACACCTCTGGGCTACTTTAGAGAGAGGATATGTCCATGGATGCATCCATAGAGGCTGGATGAGTTAGTTTGATTGTGCTGGACAACATATAGATGCAGTCCTGTTCAGACAAGGTCTGGGGACAGTTGAGCTCTGATGGATAGGAATTGGATTACTCTGCAACAGAGACTTCTGTCTAGCAAATGTAGGGCTCCTACCACAGATTTCTTAATTAGTTTTTGCATAACCTCTTACAAGCAGCCCAGAAACCTACCATGATCTGTAGACCACAGGTTGAAAAGCAGTGGTTTAATAAACAAAACACTATTAATAGTTGAGACAAGCAAGTATGGAAAAAGCAAAAAGAAGTAAATTGGTTGCTCAGAGTTATTAACCAGAGCAATTACCACAATTTCTTGCTTTCTCAGCCATCCTCAGGTGGCAGTTTATTACATAGGCTAGGAAACCTCTTTTTTTTTATTTACATTTCTTGATTTTTTACATCCTTTCATTTCTAATAAAGTGTGTGAGGCCAAGTGTCTCAGGAAGCAACATGCTAAAGCAGCAGTACAGGGGCAAGCACAGTGTTTGGCACTTGTGCCTATTGTAAGGCTGGTTTCCATTAGAGCCCTGCCTCATCTGAATACACAGGGGTGTGGTCAATGAAAGAGCTTGATAAGGGTGGGAACAATTAGGCTAAACATCACTTCTGGTGGCCATTATTGTCAGAGTTTCCTATGAATTACTTAGAGAGAGAAGAAGCTGGAATGGGGGCCCTTGTGGATCAGTGGGGTTAGTGTCTGCTTTTACAAGCCACCGTGTCACACATATTTCCAGGTGTGTAACCATTACCTCCCAAACAAAGTTTCACTCTTGCCTCCAGTCTTCCTCCTGCATGGTTGCATCTGAAGCACTCTCCTCCAGAGATTAAAAAACTGCTTTTTATTTCAAGCCCAAAGTTTTCTGTGGCTGGCTGACATACATTTGCACTGGTGCTAACAGTTGTCTATAGCTTAAATATTTGTTTTTTTTCTTTCTCTGGTGTTTATCTCCTTCATGTATTAATAGGCAGCACAAGTGAAGCACAAGTGAATTGCTTCTTAGCTTTTGTTTTGTCAGACTAAACTGGCCAAATTAATTCAATTCCTTCTCACTGGACAGGTTTGCTGTTCCCTTCAACATTTCTTTGCATGTCAAACAGTTCGGACTCTGGGCTTAGGGGAGGCCACGTTTAAACATTTTTTTATTTTCAGAAAAGGTTGTAAAGGAGCAATGGGATGCCTTCAGAAGCCTCTCTCCTTACGCGAGCTGTGGCTGTGTTTGCTGTCTCGTCCAAGAGTGCCGCAGAGATGCTCACATTTTGTGTTTGATCAGCACACTCTACAGCAAAACACTTCAATTTCTTAGGTCACATTTATGGCAAGCCAGTACAGTGAGCCAGGGCCTGGCAGCATGGCATGGCTCGAATCCATGACTCTCCTAATCTCCAAACCAGAGTGACCTCATCCCAACAGCATGTTGGAAGCAGTCCCTGGCCGGCGCTAATCCCCAAACCATGCCTGGGCATTGTCTAGCAGGGAGTTGGTTGGCCCCACTCAAACAGTGCCAGGAAGCACATAAACATTTATCCTCCATGATGGTCACAGGACAGTTCATAAACCTGCCCTGGCTCGATTTAATTAATTAGTGCAGAGGGAGCCTCAGTGAATGACAGGGACTTTGAACTCTTTGCTCCAGGTCAGTTGTTCCAGCTCCCAAACCCAGCATGTTTTTCCTTTATGTTATTCCCAAATCACCGATGCCTCCCAACTGTGTATTGTCTGCAAATATCATTAGTTTTTCTTATTTTTTGTTCCAGAAGAAAACTATCTAAAACTGGCTCCAAGGAATTTCACCCATTATGTCCCTCTGCTCCTATCATTTTCCTTTCAGAAGAACCTGTTGTGTTTGTTCTTGGCTGTTTCCTGACAGACCTTCAGCTCAAATACCAGTCCTTGCTTCTTCCAACACAAACAATAATTTCCCATGTGGCTCTTTTATCAAAAGTGTTGCTGAAGTCCAGACAGATTAGATCTAAACCATTTCCCTTGTCTAAAAAAGCCCATGGAGAACTTTGTTTGCTCTTTTTTTTTTTTTTCTTTTCTTAACAAGTTAGTCTGACTCAAGTGACCTTGGTAAATCCTGGATTTATTTTTATCATATTTTGTCCTTTACTTCCATGTCTTCAATCCTTCCTTCAAAATTAGTTTACATGTCATCCTAACATTCAAACAACATATCCATCCCTTTTTCTCTGAATTCATGTGAATTCAGTCCCCAACCAGTCTATGCCACTTACAAATTCCAGCCTCAGGAAGTCTGAAATTCTCCCTGCTACATGAGCACCCTCAAGAAATGGGTTTATTTTAGGAAGTCTGTGGTAGGCAGAAAGAAAAGTCAAAGCTGGAGCTAAATCAGGCCTATTGGTGCTGAAGCTGCTCATTACCTCTGTGGAAAAGCCCCAAATTTCAGTGGGAGCAAATGAGCTGTGGAACATGTGCTCATGAGGCATGGCAGTGCACATGCAAAACAACAAGCACATGGCACAAGTGTTGCCCACTCACCGTGACTTTACCCTGCCCGTGTCAGTCTACAGCACTACAGTGCAGTGTGGGAACACAGCCCCACTTGTATTGAGCTAAAAGGTCCAGTTGAGGTAGAAAAAATCACTTGTGGGCTAATCCCCTTTGTATTTAACATTTAGGCAAATGCTTCCTTGTTTCGCCCTGGGAGGTTTGCATCACATCCCGAGTCCTCAGCTGCTGTTCCTGGTTTGCTGACCGGTCTGGCCATGCTTTGCAGTCCCAATCCACATGCATCCCCCCCCATGCCAGACACCAACCGGTTTGCAAACATGGATGTGTGAGCACATGCAGGGCCAGCACTGACACTGCTTAGCAAAAAGCAGGAAAAAGGACAGTGCCAGATAATTTGATGTGAGTTTTCTGGGAGACTCATCTGGAAACAGTCTATTTGGTCAGGACTTGTGGTCCCTTTTCAAGGGATTTGGTTGCTGTACCTGGGGGCTCTGTGAAGTGCTTCAAAGGCTCCTGCTTGGTTTATTTCAAGTTCTCTTTACTCAGGTTTCACCTCCTTTGCTGGCAAACCTGTCCCTTAACCACCACCATTCCACAGCCTTTTTCTCTGTATATATATATAAAAATATATATAATACATGTACATATGCATACATACATATATATGTATACAAAATCAATTTATTTCAAGCAATCTCCTGTCTCCCTTTCTGCCCAGCCCAACACACACACACAACAGCAATGCAAAAATCCCAGCAGCTGCAGACAAGCTCCTTCCCCACAGTCTCCATCAGGCTCGGATCCAAAAGTCTGCTGGTCTTAATCTGGGACAAAGGAGCTCTTTCCCTATTTAGCTGGAGGGTAGCTATGGCAACATGGCACAAAGACATCTCAATAGCTGGCTAAGGCCAGACCAGCCCCCTGTCTAGCAGACAGACACTGTTTGCTGGTACTTTAACTCTGCTTTTCTTTGACAAAGGGGATGTTTATTACCAAAAACTGGGCCCCTGGTTCAGAATGTCCAGTAGCTAGAAGTGAAAGCAAGCGCTGCAACCCCCTCGGCAAATGGGACATTTCAGGGGATGTCCATGAATAGGTCTTGCAGTGGATAGTGAAAGAAGCAGCAGAGAGGGAGGGGAGGAAATGAATTAACCGAGACTGCAGCAGCTAAAGGGAAGCTCGATGCAGGAGACGAGGAAAGGGCATTCTGAGTTATGGTTTGTCTGTCTGGGAAAGTTGCACTGATACAGCTTTCCTTTTTGTCCCAAATGAGCTGCCTTGTGGCCACACACAAACTGTTTCACATGCTTTCATCCTGTCTTTCAATGGAAATGCTGCATTTTTGTTTTCTGTGCAAGGGCTGTTTCCCTCCTTTGTATTGTAAAGACGAGGGTGCAGGTACAGCAAATCACTCTGTCCGGTACCTACCAGATTGCACATGTGGCCATCGCTGGCTTTGGGGCTTATCAGAGGCACATTTAGTAAATCTTTTGGGACAAAATGCCTATGAACACCTCACATGTAGCACTGCACAAGGAAGGTCTTCTAAGGAACACCAGCACTGTCACAAAGGAGCTGCATTTTTGTGCCCCCACATAAAGCTCCACTTCTGCACTAGCACCCCATGACATTTTATCTTCTCTCCTATTTTTAACTTCTGCAGCATTTTGGGGGATGATCCTGGCAAAATTAGACACTTTTTTGACCTCTAGGCAGTGGTAGCACAAAATGCACTTGACCACTCTCTGCTCTTACCACAGCTCTAGCTGGAGTGATCCCTAACATACCAGTCCAGAAGACTAAAGGCAAAGGGTGGTGCAGATCCCTGCCTTCCCAGCCATATGGTGTCAGATGCAGATGCCTAAACCAGTAAGCAATTCTTTCTTCTCCTTCTAGCCACTGGCAGCTTTTCTCCCTCCAAAATCCTGCTGTGCCCTGGACTACAAAGCTGCCTTGGCTTCCACATGTGGGCTTGGTCATGCAGTGTGGGGACATGGCCATGACATGTGCCCTGTGGGGCCCTGTTGCCCTGACCTCATCCAGCATGTGCCTCAGGCAATCCCACACATTTATTTAGGAAAGCTTGGGGAATCTTCTGCTCCATCCTGCTCCAAAGTGTTGGCAATGGTGGCAGAGGCACAGGCAGGCTTATTTCAGCAGCCATCGTTGCTGGCAGGTGGCATTAGGCTTGTGGCATCACTGCCAGTACACACAGACACTTTCCTCACCAATTAGTTTCCTTAAAAGCACCACGGAGGCTACAGAGCCACCAGCCCCTGCACAGGGCCATCTGTCTGGCATTTCTGGCCCTGTCACCTCCTGATGACAAGTATCTCAAGAGTGGAAGGACAGCTGGTGCACGGCGGTCACTGCACTGACAGCGAGGACGTCCTTGGGCACTCTGCATGCTCCCTGCCTCCACCTGCTCTCCCTGGTCACACATGTTAATCATAAGCCCTGAAGGTGGGAGTTGGCTATGCTGCAGGATGAGCCTCACCTCCAGCTCAGCTGGAGGCTGGAAGCACCAGGCAGAGTCAGGGAGCTGCCACATGGCCCTCATGCCATGCCAAGGTGGGCAGCATCAGCTGGCAACCAGCCTTTGCTGGTTATGTCTATGCACCAAGCAGCACATCCATGGCATGTAGAACCCTCTCTGCTCACTTGAAGGGGAGCTGGAGGCTTCAGAAGATGGCCATCACCTCACTAGGCCAGCAGTTCAACTCAGCCTCTTGTGGGTGTGAAGGTGATACATGGCTTGCTCCACATCACTGGGGAACCACACAGGGGTGCAGGAGGCACAAAACAGCCTGAACATGGTGTCAGCAAATAGCTCATGTATGTTTACTGCTGCAGAAGGCTGATGTAGCAGCAAGATGTTTGCAAGGGCATGACCATTCATCACTCAAAAATATGCTAATGTATTGGATTGGGTTGTTTATATTTCATCTATGCTCCTCTGTATTTCCATGTGTAGCATCTCGCTTTGAGCCCAACAGACTGCAGCCTTATCTGAAGTAAGGAATCAAATTAACTCACTTAAAGTGGAAAGTTGGCTGCTGCAAAATGTCTAACACCTTGTTTGGTTCCACTTGGCTAGCAGCACTGGTTTTGGGACCAGTGAGGATGCTTGTATACACCCATGTGAAAGCTGCTGGCTCTCCTGCATCTCACAGTTGCTGTGGTGGTTCCCCAACTCTTTAATTACTGGTTCTCTGGGCCTGTCCTCTGCTGTACCCCAATAACTCAGCACGACCTGCTCCCATAGACCCATGCTTCAGCTTTCACCACAGCCTGCTTGAGCCATTTCGGAGTGCTAATGCCATTGCAAGCTATTCATTTGCTTTGCTGGATGAGGGTTGAGCATCCTGATGTGCCTCAGAGCTGGGGTGAAGTCAGGGAGAGGAAAGGGAGAAGGACACCTATGAGACTCACTGAGGCCGCCATGAACCAGTCTGCGGTTGTATGAGAGGCTGAAGTTCAGCACTGACTTCACCTCTTCTGTCTCCTAAACTTTCTGCTTTGCCCCAGGCATATTCCTGCCTGTCATATAGGTGAGGATATTTTTTTTCTGGACAGGGACAACATACCTGTTATGTTTTTTCTCTTGCTCCCTATGGGATCAGGACCTACATTTTTTGAGACCTTTGCCCAGCACCTTCAACCACATTTGGTGCAGAGGTACCGAAGGTGCTAACTTCCAACAAACTCCATGATTGCAAAGCAGCATAAGTGAGGGAGAGCAACCTTCTGGAGAGAAAGACCATGGAAGTTTAAGGTTGAAGGCATACCAGAGGGCAGGATGGGGTCCAGGCTGCTGACTCACAGCACAGGTGTGTATGTGTGTGTTTGGGGTGTCTGGCATCCAGTGACATCCTACAGCCATGCTGCATGAAGGAGGATGTGTACCCTTGCTGCAGGTGTCTGGTCTCTCGGGATGCCGGCACCTATGTCCACAATAATTATCCCAGGTGCCTGATGGGATGGCAAAGAGACACCTACATGCTGCTTTTTGAATGACCAAATGTGTTTCCCACCCCTTCCTGGCAGATAGGATTTCCAGCCTCCTGGAACCCCTCAGCTGAGCCTCCCAGGGTACCTAGGGACCGTGGACACTCACATTTTTAGCTTTATGCATCAGATACCCAAGTGATGACATCAGCATGACTTTGTGCAGTTGGGATGGGGGCTCACTCCCACCCTCCACATCGCTGCTGCTGAAGAAGCCCAGCACACTGGGGAAGTGAAGCCTTAAGCTGCAGCTCGCTCCCAGCTCAGGCACGTCTGGAGCACAGACCTTTTCCTTTCTGGTGGCCAGAAGTGGGGAAGGCTGCTCTTATCTAAAGGTCAGCAAGGAGACAGCTGACAAATACCACTGTCTCCGGTCTGTCACTGTGCACATCACACAGATGCTGAAATAAGGCTGACTGGGGGTCGGCTGGGGGGGTTTGGAGGGGCTCTGATTTGTTCTAGAGAGAGATGCATTAGCTTGTGCTAAATCCTGAAGTTGTTACAGCTTTTTCCTCTGCTGGTTAGATGAAAGAAGAGGGGAGAAGGAGGTCTGGAACTCGTAGCCCCAAATAACTTAATGGTCATGATCTGTATTTTGAAGTAAGATAATAAAAGACATCTTTTTATGATATTCATTTCAGAAGCCTTTACTCTTCAGCCAGGATTTTTCTGCCTGCTGGGAATGGCCTGATGGAAAAAGTTTTAAAACTTTCAGAAATCCTGTCTGAGACTTTTACTTTGTTCTCTACCTCTGAGGTTTATGTAGCATTTCAATGGCCTTATCTGTCAGACAGGACAATAAACATCAAGAAACTTCAGGTCACACAGGGACCCAGTTGCCAACTCAGAGCTCAGCTGATCTCTCATAAGTCCCAGATGTTGCACCAGAGCAGTTTAAATACCAGAGTGTTCTGGAACGCCATGGAAAACTTATCTTTCAGATTTTGCCTAACTCCTGAAGGTGCCAAAACCCGACAGGAAGAACCAAATTGAGCATCCAACAGCAGGCCTTATGTTGGGCTGCTCATCACTGCTGCCACCTGCTGCAACATCTGATGGTGAGTTCTGGAAGAGATCTAGGGACCTTACACATATGTGGGAGAGCTGAGTCCTAAATTGGGATTTGAAGTAGCCTGCATGCCCAAGAAACACTAAAATGAGACATTGTCAGGAATTGTCTTTTAGGTATCAAAGATGGGCAGCATGATCACAAGGGAATTGTCAGCTATGCCAGCAACCTCCAGCACCCTGAGACAGCCAGGGAGGGCAGGGTCACACAAACAGGTTTGGGCATAAGGTGGACTGAGCCCAGCTAAATTCACATATCTAGGCACTTCATGAAGAAGTTCTGGTTCTTCAGGAAATCTGAGGTAAAATCCTGAGTTGCCCACACAGTGAAGGAACCTCCAAGACAGGCAGCATCTGTGGATATGTCTGCAGATCTGCAGGTCTAAGCTTGACTAAGACTGAACCCCCACGTCTGGACTTCTACACCTTTTACTGGGTTTTTCTCTCATCTCATTAGTCAGTTGGAGGCTAAATGCAGACCCTCTCAGCTCTCTTCCAGACATACCACTATAATAAGCTGTTCAATTTTTAATGAAGCCAAGAGACTGCTTTTCTAAAGACCTTCTGAAAATCAATAGTGCTCTTTACAACAACACGACTTTACAATAGTAGGTCAATAAGGAAGGAAAATGCAAAGCCTCTAGGGGCAAGGCTGCCTTCTTACCTGAATTGATGAATTTTACGTGACAAATTTCAGTTACATGTATGAATGATTTGAGGAACATCACTTGTTCTTTAGAATTATTAAGTTGGTTGCTGTTAACAATTCATTATTCAGAGGTCAGAGATGGTTTAGTATTTTAGAATTTTACCACAGGAGCATTACTGGTCTGAATTTCTTATAACACTTCCTAAACTGTTGGGGTTTATTTTTATTATAGTTATTATTATTATTATGCTTAAGAGTAAAAAACAATTACTGAATAGGAACCCTAAGGCATCCTTTAGGTAATGTGTTATTTAACCTGACTATCAATATTCAGACTTGTCATGTCTGAATAAGTAATCATCTGGAAAAAAAAAAGTGAAACTGTCTGGTAAATTCATACTAGTAATTAAACTTTTGGTTGATTGATTCAGAAATGCTTTTTTTGGGAATTCATATAAAAGTCTTACCACATATGTCTGCTTCCTTTGACTTCAGTGAGATTGAAAGAAATGCCCAGGGTTTTTTGTAAATTTGGATACTTTCCCAAGCTGAAGTATGTTTGTGTGAGCTGTCGTTCACTCTGGCCACCCTCTGCCAGGTGTAGGCAGGAAAAGCAAAGAGGAGAAGCACATTCGTGCTGCCAGTGTTTGGACACCTCTGCTAGAAGTGATTTCCTGCTGTTCCCCACACCTTTAACGGGGAGAGCTGGGAGCTGCTGATCAAGGATGCAGAAAGCCTGGATCTGCCTTCTGGTACCAGTGAGCCTCCCTTCTCCAGCCCTTCCCAATGTATCTCTGCAAGCTTTGGGATTTTCTCCACTGCTGCTATTGAACAGCCTTGGCAGCTCTTGGTGCCTTTGAGTCATCTGTGTTTACTTGGTCTGTCCCCAGTGTGGGGGGATGTGTGACCTTGGAAAAATAATCTGCTGGACCTCTCTCCATCCCACCCCCACTTCCCTTTGCACTCTTGGACAGATGCTGTCTGTACTTAATGCCTTGTCAATAACAAGAGGCTTGGAGTCTTCACAACCTATTTTTAGATTTATCTTGCAGACTTCCTTATTTTCCTGCATTTCTCTCTCTAGACATCTTAGGTAAAAGTCTGTCCTTCTGAGATATAAAAACAGAAAAACAATGGCCCAATAACTCTGTTATAACATTATTTTCAGTTTATATTTTCCCCTATATCATTCCTGCAAGGAAAAATCACTTCTCTGTTAGTGACATTAATCATAAGCTTTCATATCTTTTTGGTTAATCCTGCTGTCCTGGGACATTGGCTCTTATTTTTGTCATTTTTCTTTGTCTGCATTTTGTAACTTTATTCTAGTTTTATTCCCCTTTCACCTTTCTCCAAAGTTTTTAGGCAAAAATAGGTCTCACACACTCGTGGGTTACCCTGGAAACTGAAATGACAAGGCATTAGAAGCTGAATTGAAGGATAACACTGGATTTGGGTGCTTTGGATTTTTACCCAGTTGTAGCAGAGTGGGATCGATAGCCAGGAGCAAATCACTCAACAAATCCATCTTATTTCAGCTGTCTTTGAAATGGGAAGAATTTTTGCCAATTTCTTATTGCAGCTTGTTTCAAATATGACACCTTGGTCAGCCTTGGGTGAAGGGCACTGGAGAGGTCTCAACTGAAAATGTAGCCAGGCCCAGGTAAAACACTGTGCAGAGAAGAGACAGTGAGATGGGCAATGAGCAGGACCATGGGACCTCTCAGCAGCATGCCCAAAGGAAATCTATGTTAGCACAGCTCATGGGCACAGATGTGGCAGATACATCACAAGTCTTCACAGAGGCAATAATGAGATGAACAAAAGTAAAGTAAATTGGACCTTCTGGGGTGCATTTGCTTTATACTGAAATAATCAGGTCCTCTTTTGATGACATTAATATGGAATTTTCTTACCTTAACACAAAACCCACAAAACAATTTACAATTCAGTTGGTATCTTCATCTACTCCAAACTTTAAAAAAAGCAATGTTTTCTTTAAAACGATCCCTGTTTGGGCCTTTGTTTGTTTGTTTTTTTTTTTTACTGAACTGGAGACCGGGTTCCTAGAGATAAAATACTCACAATGGATGTGCAGCCACATCTCAGACAGGGATTAAGCGTTGCAAGCCTTTCCACAGCACTAAGGTAGGGCATAAAGAGGGAAGATAAAGGATTCTATATCCATGAGAAATCACATTTATCTTGAAGTGACTAGCAAGAGTGAGAACAATACTCTGTATTTTATCCAGCAGCAATCCTTTCTCATCTCCTTTGCAAAATACTTTCAGTGACCAACTGGGCTGTGTTCCTGGAAAACCATATTAGAGATTAATTAGTGATGGATTTTTAACAATAGTGTAAAAGATGGGCACAGGAGAGAAAGATCAGACAGTTGAATTGAATTATTATACTTCCATAGGTTTTCAGATTGACTACTTTATGCTTTTGATTAAATTATTATAATTTATGTGCTTTACAAGTAGCAATCTTCTCCCAGAGATTATTGTCTCTTGACCCATCTCCATATCAAATTATTTCCATGGCAACAGTTTGAGTAATTTGAGAAACAAAATTATGAACTTCCATTACTATTGGGTTAAAAAACTAGCAGTACTTAAAAACAAAAATACAGCAGATTTTGGCTTTATAAAAGATAAAGTGTAGCATTTGAAGGAGTCACAGTTACATAAAGAGGAAATTCAAAGCTGATCTTTCATTATTTCTTTGTAGCAAAAATGTTATCTTCAAACACGGTTATAAACATACCATTATCATTAGACCAAATAAATCTAATGTTTATCTGCATTTGAAAGTATCTTTGAAGTAACGGGACATAAAAGATCCATTGCTTCTCCTGAGTCAGCAGACCAATAAATCAATGCATAATAACCATTATTTGGTATTTCCCTGCTATTTTCTCAGTGTTGAAATGTTGAAATTGGCTAAATGTTTTAAATGTAAGGCAGAAATTTATGAGATTAGATAAGCCATAAGGGACAGATGGCAATCACCTAAGGGTAAGTGAGGGATCAACTGAAGCACTGCTTGAAACATTAGCAATTATCTTTGAGTGTCCAACAAGGGTGGAAGACAAGATCCCAACAGGCTGGAGAATAGCAAACAACAGAAGGAAAGGAAGACAGTTGTGGATGGAGAGAAGAAAGACCAGTCAGACTTGCTTTGGTACCTGGAAGATTCTGTATGAATTATTTACAGCTTTATAAGCACCAGCAGGATAAAAAGCAAATATATCAGAAGTAGACTTTTGAGAAACAAGTTACATGAGTCCAGCCTGACTCCTTTCTTTGACAGGATAAGTTGTCCCAAGAATAGAGGGAAAGCAGCTGATGTGTTGCATCTTGACTTCAGAAATGCTTTTGTTCTGGACAGACGACGTTTTTACATACAATCTAAGAGAGTGTGAAAGAGATCAAATCATGACAAGGTGGGTGCTGAACCACTTGGCATATGATACCCAAAGGCGAGAAGTCAATAGTTCACTCCCTAGTGAATTTGCAGACTTTTTCTTTTTCACTTCGAGTTCAGATGATGGACTAAAGGATGCACTTTCATCTGTGGAGGGATAAAGCCTCTCAAGGGAAGTTTTCAAACCTACTTGAGGGATGCAGAAGGGCTCAGAGCAATCTGCAAGTCCAGGGAAAAGCACAACCAGCAAAGTTGAATGAAATAAATCGTTATTGATCAAGCATGAACTCCTAGGCAATTGCACCAGCCAGTTGTGCTACAGCCTGAGGTGTCTCGTGTCCATCCCCAGCATCAGAGAGGGCTCCAGGCAGCTGGCCTAAGTGCCACCACCTCCACGAGGCCCAGGAACAGGCCCAGCCATGTCCTGGAGATGAGGAGCTGGAAGCTCAGATGTCCGTCTCAAACTGGTCTTGATCTGTCATGGCCTCCTCTTCACTCTCATTCTGCTCCTTGAACTCCTCCAACTTGATCAGGAAATGAAGAGGAAATAAAATGTTGAATTTGGGAAGGGGAGTTCAAATGTGCAAATACAAAGGAGGCAGAAAAACAACACCCACTCTCCCCCCCCCCCGAAAACCCCAAACAAACCCACAAGTTTGTATTAGAAGACGAAATGTTAAAAAAAAGGAAAATGCATTCTGGGTTGTATTGGTAATAATGTCACAGGCTGTGAGTTTGTGCTGCTCTTTGTTGATGAATCTTGGCCTTGTGCACTAAATCCAGTTTTAAAAAGGTTGGCTATGACCCAGGATGGGCAGCTGTGACAGAGGTTTAAGAAATGTGAGTCCGGAGGATTGGCAGACAAGTTCCTCTGGAAGAGAGGACAGAGGGGAGTGTGCAGTGGTCTCTCTAAAAGGGGCAGGGAGGACAGCAAGCAGCTTTTTCTGTCTCGCTGGTAGCACTAGGCAAAACATGTTTGATGGAAGCTGCCACAAACCACATTTGTATGAGATAGAAGGAATATATTTCTAACTGTAAGGTGGTGAAGCTGTGGAATGAGTGGCCTGGAGAGCTCCTGAACATCTTGCTCTGGGGATCATACAGAGCAGGTCAGACAAGTCTTCACTAGGGATGGTCTAGATATGCTTGTTCCTGCCTTGAAACTGGCTGAGAGGTAAGTGCTGTTACTGTCACCTGTGTTGGATGGTGCCTGCATGGGAGATCACCATGGGAAGGTACAGTTCTCCACTTCTGTTTGAAAGTTTTCTTCATACTCAGTGGAGGCTTTTCTATCCAACACTCAGATGACAGCAGAAGGGATCTGGAAGCAGAAGAGGTAGCAGGAGCATGTTTTAAACCCCAGGTTCACAGACTTGCCCTGGTGAAGTCGTCTTGATGCAAACTCCCTGACTACACCATCAAAGAGCATCTGTGCCTCTCACAGCTCTTTAGAGCTCAGCTCCTACACCCACAGTACATCATCCATCCTGGGCACCAGCCAGACTGATACCTCAAAAAACATAAAAAGGCCCTTTTAATTTTCCGAGCCGTTATTACCTGCCTGCTTTGAGTATATATTTATGTACTCATATACTTTGATGTGCAGAGCCCAGAGGAAGAAAAGTAGTGCCAGGAGCAGAGTTAAATTTACCTGAAGACTTCCTGGGGCATTTTTCAGGATTTGCCTGGGGTTTCATTAGCAAAAACACCTCCTTCACCCAGGCAGGCTCTAAGCCTCTAATCTGATCCCATCAATAAACTACAGACTCAGCTATCAAGAATCCTGTATCGTGATGCTGTAATTGCTTATTCTTATGCATTTTTACACTTCCACTGTGCCCCTCAGGCAGAGCTACTGCTGAGGTGAGCAGACTTTCCTGCTGTAAGGTAATCAAGGCTTATGCAAAGGGATCTGCTGGGAACATGTGCCCTGTGTAATCCCTGATGTTAAGCGACAGAAAACAGGACTTCCTGCAGAGCCCATTTAATCCAGGCAGATGATATTAATTTTGGATGGTTTCTGTTTCTCAAATAAAAATGAGTCAAGGAGGAAATGTTTTATCAGGTTGTGGAGAAATCACTCTCTTCTACAACTTTTAGAAACAGACACTGCCATATTCACAATGGATCTTTTCCTTCTAACATGTTTCTTCCTTTTTTTGTAAATTTTCAGGCTTGTCTTTATAAATTCTATTCCTTTAATCTCAGTGTGATAGAGTCTTTCCTAAAAGCTAGCATTGGAAGTGCTCTTAAAAGTTGTTTGGAACGCACATAGGCTTTAAGAATTAAAGACTCATGCTTATGTCTTCTTCTCACTAATTTAGATCATGTTGTCTATGCAAGGAGGCTACAGCCAGGATAGTTATGCATGAGTCAGGGAAGCTTATTCTAACCTAAAGTTATGTTAAACTTTCCTGTTTTGTGATAATAGGAAACTGAGGTCTAAATGCTTTTTTCGGGGAAAAAAAATTGAGTATGTGGCAGAAATGTGGACCAGATTGGTTTTAATAACAAGACCTTGAATTCATACATTATTTTGCACTCTTCAAGGTGCAGGAAATCCATTAATAGGCTACTTCCCATCAATAGCAGGATGCAGTTCTGGTTTCATCAAAGTTTGGTACTGGCTGAGTTTAACCAAAGCTCAATGGCTTTGAAAACTAAAATAACATTCTCCGGGGATGTGGCTGTCCTGGCTGCTGCCTGCTCTGGGTCAGCGTGTGCTGCTCTTTCCCACAGGGAGTTATTAGGGACAATGTTCAGTGCCAGGATCTTGGGGAACAGGACACCTCCCACTCTGGGCTGCTCAGACACATAACTTCTTACCCAGCTGTTTCCTTGGCTAAGGAGATTAAGCACTTCAAAAAGGGCCTCTGGGGAGTAGTGGGTGACTCTCACTGGGATGCACAAGCACCGGGATGTTTGCTGGTGGGAGTTCAGGCATCGCTCACAGGCCGACGGCATCAGTGGGCTTTGGTGCCCAGGCATGTCCCTGCTGGTGGGACACTTACCACTCCAGCCTGCTGCTGGAGGCTGATCATCTCATGAAAAGCCCATTTTCATTAAATAAAAAGAGCCTACTTCAGCCCAGGATCATTTTTTGATTCTCAGGAATGATTTTACCTTCATTGGATTAACTTCACAGCACAAAGCCTTGGATCTAGTCTTGACAGATGGACACTTTCACTGGACAGAAAACCAAGTTCAAGATGAATCAGCCTCTCCTGAGCTTGCAGCTGAAGGACCAGCATGAAAACGAGAGAGCACCTGCCTCTCTCTTCCCTTCCACACTATTTTTAAAAGTCAGCTGGCTGCCGAGGCATCAGCTACCACTGCAGACGTGGATACGTGGCACTCCCTAACATCAGCTTCCGAGGCCATTACTGGGACTTGCTCCTGCCCAGTGCTGCAGTGCAAAGGGAGGTGAGAGCCTGGTTCTCTCCCTGTTCCAGCTATCCCTTGTGTCCCTGTCCCTGCAGGCATGGCCACCTTGATGAGACTGTAAATCCCTGCTGCTCCCAGCATCAGCAGCAGGAATACCCCTGCCTCTCTGCTCCAACCATGCTCAGCAAGGTTTGTCCAGTTCCTCCTGACCTTTAATTTTGTTCTCTCTTGCTACGAGGCTTGATCTCTTTAAGGGCCGAAAGATTTCCAGGCCTTTCGTATTTGTAGGCTTTAAAGTTCAGTGGTGATCCGTCCTTCTTCCTCATGTCTGAGTTCTGCCCTACTGGGATAAGAGGGAAAGCCTGTGCTTCGTTTGACTTTGGTCATCACCTCCTCATTTTTGAGGATAACAGTCTCATAAACAACATTAGATTCTTATGTTTCAATTTTACAGGGAAGATTAGTTTTTGTGCTGCAACAGCTGAAGACTGAAGGTAGAAGGTGTTCACAATCAATTCACCAATTTGAAATTGCTTTTACCCATCTTCCCTTTGTTTGCAATACTTACTTAGGCATATTAATAACTGAATAGAAATCAAACTGCTCTCAGACAGACTGGGACAGCAGTTCAATAACAACAAAGTATTTAATTAAAAAGAGCTTAGTAAAATGAAAACACTTCAAAACCAGCTTAGAAGAAAAAGGGCAACAAAACTTTATCCACACCAATTGCAAACCGGAAATAATCAGCGTTTGCAGAGATAGTCATTTAATCACTAATTGAAAGGATTATTGTTCTACAAACCTCCTGGCAGGAGCTGTGTTGCTGTTGTGGGATCCAATCCCACCACAAGGGCTGATGCTGTAACTTCCCAGCACCACAAGCTCCACTCCCGGTGTGTGGTCTGCAAGCAAGGGGGACACGGGGGTCCTTCTTGGCATGAGAGGTGTCACACCTTCCTCCTGTGCCTCCCTGAGTCCAGAAAGTAAGATACCCAGGCCATTTAGCAGGGTGAGAGGCAGCCCCGCCATCTACATTCATAAGCACTGTGTCTGGCACACCTCGTTCTGGGGATGAGTGGATTTCTGTCCACTGGGTTTTGGGATGATGCTTTGAGTTGAGAGGCTTTTTCCATAAATAGTCATGGTCAATTCAACCCTTCCAGACCATTTTTGGTAAATGGGATGCCGGGTTTCACATATTCTGAGGGGGTAACCAGAGCGTCACATGGGAAAATGCCAGGCACCCCTGTGTCTTTGTGCCACTTGTGCTGGTTTCAGCAGCGTCCATCTGGATTTAAATGGGAGCCTTTCAAAGGCAGAGTTTAAATGGAACATTTATGGCTGCTTTGTCCTGGAATGGTAAATGTCAGGGACTGTAAGTTCATTGCAGCAGCCTGGCTCAGCTGACGGGTTTTCTTTGTTCAGCCCAGATTTATGTGACCTCGTGTCCTGAGATCTTCTATCCGTGGCCAATGTTTGTGTGTCCCCTGGGACACAGAAAGGCAATACTGCAATGAGACTGCGCATCCGGAGGTGGCAGCTGGCTCTTTGAGGACTCTGACAGTGGGATTTCGGTCACTGATTTAGCTTCAATGCTACCTAAAACTGCCTGTTGGGTGTTCTGTAAAGCTGCCTGAAGTAGAATCCTTCACAGTAATTAAATAAGTAGGTAAGGCACATTTTGGGACACATTTTATTTTCACCCGAGATAACTGAGGTTAAACTGCAAATTGCCTTACCAGGAGAGACATCCCTGCTGTTGGCCAGTCTGCCCTTATCCCCACAGACCACAGAGGGACAGCACAACTCATTAAGGCAACAGGAAAAGGCTCTCAACCCCCAGCATTGACAAGGCAGGTGTTTTCTCATTCTTCTCTCTCCAAACTCAGGGAGTTGAAGGTCTCTATCATTCACAAGCCTAGAGCCTTGTCTTCCAACCTTATATCCCCATGGGAGTCATGGGGAGGTTTTTCACCTGAAATATCATCATACTGTTAGGGGTTAAAGCATTCCTGCATACAGGAGCTGTGGGTGCAGGTTTTGTGGACTAGGGGCCAAAGGAAGAAAAGAAAACAGGATTTTTTTCCCAGGTGAAAACTCTGACTGCTCTCATGCAGAAGATGAACAGTAGCTTTGCTGGTATGCTCCTGAACACAGACATTGCACTACAAACACTGCTGACAGCAACACACTTGTTTTGTGCCAAGCACGCACAGGTGGCTGCTGCTGAGGCCTTGGATGCAGGAGGACATGGAGCAGTGTCAGCAGCCAGGGTATTATGTGTCACCTGGACAAGTAGTCTGGTACCTACAACTGATTATTCTATGAATTTAAGCCCAAAACTCAGTGTAAATTGCACTTTAGTTGCATTAATGACATTCTACTTACACCTCTTCCCAGAGTTCTCGCTTTTCCAAACTGGAAATTGTATTTCCAGATATTAAAGCACCCATTTATATGCTTTCCCTTAGTGTAAATTACCTGTGAAATGAAGTTATTTAACCAGTCTGGAATAATGCCGGCTGTTTGCTTACATCTCGGAGACTACAAGCAAGGATAACAGTGGTCTGTTCATCAGGTGCTGGCATTTCTGAAAATGGTTGGCAGTGTTTGCTCAGAAATTGGGAAGGGATCTAACGATCCAGAACTAATCTAATTTGCAAGGATATTTTACCTTAAATGCTACCTTGAACAAAATTACAATTCTGCAGAAGTATTTAGGAAGGTAGATGACACTGAGAAAATGGAGACAAACAGAAAACAATATATATCTTAAGAAGGTCGAATTATGCTCTGGAAGTTATGGGCTCTGCCTGTGGATTCTATAGAGAGTCTGATAGTGTTCAGGTAACCAGCTATGACTGTATAACTATTTTTAGAACCCGATGTGTCAAGAGTGCTTCTTTCTGAGCATGAGTGTCAATTGCTCTTGAACCCAGTGTCTGATGGTGACGTGCTGAGAGCAAGGCCATCCTTTAGTTCTGCTGCTGTGTGATGTCAAAAAAGGCTTGGTTTAACAGGTCCCTACTCAAAGTTTGAACAGTTCAAGATGTGGAAATGAGGCCCATTTGAAGGCAGCAGCATACTGGAAAAGTCACAGCAACAGCAGAAACTTATAGGAGGTAAAAAGGAATCAAAATAGAGGATAAAGCATGTTGAAGTAGAGGGTTAGGCAAGGTGAAGCCAGTGAAACTGCAGCCTGCCTGCTGAAAAGAGGAGATTCAGTTCCTCTTAAAGAAGAAGGATTAGAGGAGTTATTTCTGTCACCGCTTTTTGAATTGGTTGCAAAGTAAGCTGTTACTTGCTTTCAGAAAGAAATGGGACTTGGCTGAACTCCTGTGGAGAATCAGGAGGGATGGAGCATAATAGAGGGGATATTGCAGCTTTGCTGAGACTCTCAGGCTACCAGGCACTGGGGTGACTGCAGATGCATGTCTGCTAACAGGTCTGCTTCACGTTGTCTTCAGAGAGGTGATACCCCAGTGTTGCAGCAGCACTGTGCTTCAGAAAGGGCTGTGTGACCAGACTGCTCCTTCAGCTCCTGGGCCCAGCTCTGCACAGTTCTTCCACAAATGTTGGGGAAGCCTAGTTCCCTCTCTGGCCTCAGCAATTCCCTGAGTGGGGTGTGATGATGCAGAGGAGGAAGGCTTCAGTACCCTCCTCCTACCTAGCCTCTGCCAGGAGTGATGGCCTGGTCAGACTGTCTGTTGAGGTGGTGGTAATGATGGGGAGATCGCTGAGACAACTTCGACATCTCTCCAATCCCGGCTGGTGAGTCCAGTTACAGCAAGCAGCAGTACTTGGTGGTATCAGGACCTACCTCATATACCCAATTTTCTTTTTGTGGGGAGGAGTTAAAGGAGTTAGATGTTGAGTGTCATCAGCGTCACCAGTATCAGACCTCATTGCTGTGGGTCCAGGAATGGAGGAGGAAAATAGCAGGCAAAGGCCGAGAGGCAGCAATAATCGAAGAATCAAGGAATGGATATTCCAATGCCCATGCTATGGACAGGGACAACTTTCACTAGACCAGATTGCTCAGAGCTCCATCCAACCTTGAACACTTCCAGTGGCTGTGTCCTCACAGCTGCTCCTCTGATGGTCAGCAGAAGTCCTTGCTGATGTTCTGAGTGACAGCAGCCTCGTTGGGTTTCCATAAACTTCTGTCTAACTCTCTTTTAATTTCTGGATCTTTCACCAACCTATGTTTAATTCTTCATTGCCAGAGTAAGTGGAATGAGGGCTGACTTCTTTACATAGAGCAGAGTTTCCTTATCTCTGGAACTCTTCTGATGATCAGGTTTTGATATTTCCCATAAGGGGGATATCATGGTCTGAGGGACACGCAGTTGCAATGTAGGTGGGATGCCAAAGAGGTAGGCTGGGGGATTGGAAGCAGCTCTCTACACAAGGGTGTGGGGGTACTGGTGGATGAAAAACTGGACATGAGCTGGCAATGTGCACTCAAAGCCTAGAAAGCCAACTGTATCCTGGGCTTCTCCAAAAGCAGTGTGGCCAGCAGGTCGAGGTTGCTGAGTCTCCCCCTTCACTCTGCCCTCGTGAGACCCCACTTGCAACACTACATCCAATTCTGGGATCCCCAGCACCAGAAGGATGTGGACCTGTTGGAATGAGTTCAGAGGGGGTCATGAAGATGATCAAGGGGCTGGAGCACCTCTCCTATGAAGATAGGCTGAGAGAGCTGTGGGTGTTCAGCCTGGAGAAGAAGAGGTTCTGGGGAGACCTTAAAGCAACCCTTCAGTACTTAAAGGGGTCTTATAAGAAAGATGGAGACATATTTTAGCAGACCCTGTAGCCTGGAACGGGTTGCCCAGAGTGGTGATGTATGCCCCATCCTTGGAAACATTCAAGCTCAGGTTGGATGGGGCTCTGAGAAACCTGATCTAGTTGAAGCTGTACCCGCTCATTGCAGGAGGGTTGGCCTTCAGAGGTCCCTTCCATCCCAAACTATTCTACAGTTCTATGATTCTCTGGTCCTTCCTTTCCTCTTCTTGACTATATGCCTACAACATTTGAAGTGTGATTTGTCCTCCCAGTTTTGGATGAACAAGGTGGGAGTAAGACCAGTCTATGGTGTTATAAAGGCAATTTAACAAAGGTGGCCTATAAATCTCAAGTGCCCATGTGTGTCACTCAGGAAGGACCTCATGGCCATTTTACCTGCCCAGTATTGACTGCATCATGTTGGTGCAAGAACAGATAAGAAAGCAGGTGGTACTGTGGGTGAGAGCAGCACAGTCATCCCAAACCTGTTGCAGGTGAGGATCAACAAGGACTGGCAGTCCTGGGTGGCCTGGGTTCAGGTTTTCCCCATTTACACAGAATCAAATGTCACCTCTAGCTCACAGCTGAGTCTGGGCTGATCTTCATGTAATGTAGGCACAATATTTGGAGCCA
Organism: Lepidothrix coronata; assembly: GCF_001604755.1. Classification (NCBI taxonomy): domain Eukaryota; kingdom Metazoa; phylum Chordata; class Aves; order Passeriformes; family Pipridae; genus Lepidothrix; species Lepidothrix coronata. The sequence continues at coordinate 467,883 of NW_016690219.1, forward strand.
GAGGAGGGTTGTGTGTTTGCTCAAACAACAGTGTGGACTCTGCTGCTGAGGAACAGTTAGCATTTAAACTCTTTGTCTCAGTATTTCAGAAAAAGTCCATTGTTGTGTTTCTTCCTCTTCCTAATTTAGATGGCTGGAGGGTGCTTAAGAACAGCTTATTGGTGTCCCTGCAGCTCACCAGCTCCAGTCTGCCCAGCATCCTGAGCTTTTGAGCTTCAGGCACTGGCATGAGTGTAAGATCTATCAATCACCACAGTTCTGCAGAAAACAAAGGAGATCTCAGCAGAGCAGGAGCCAAAGATGCCGGAAAAACAGTTGCTCCTTGTTGAAACATGCAGGCTGTATCCATGCAAGGAGTCAAGACAGCCAAGAATAAAGCCTTGAGAAAGAGGAAGGATCTGCATTAATCTTCTGATAAAGAGAGTGCCTGCTTTCTTACGAGCTGAAATTCAGCATTAATTAAATTACTCATCTTCCTCCAGAGAAAATAAATACACTGATACACAGTGTGGGATTTGAATGCAAGTTGTCAGACCATGGTGGCTTAAGCGAAGAGGTCTGTGATAACAGGCAGCCTCTCAATCCAGAATGAAGCTGTGGGTAACACAAACAGTGGAGAGCCACAGTGACCAAAACTATGTGAAAAACCCAGCTTTTCTCCTGCCCCTGGTCCTCTGGACTCCACAGAAATGCTGGGGGAGATGGCAGGGTGCTGTTATAGTTGCTGCAAGGAGGGGTAGCTGCGAGGGAGACTCTCCAGCACATGGAAGAGGGTGAAGCCAGTGAGCTGGGCTGCAGTATCAAGAGAAGGCTGACCACAGGGTCTGGTGGGCACTGAGTCTTCTGGGAATTCATCACTCTTGTTCTGGCTCTGAAGCTGGATTGATAAGATATTACCTTCACCAGAGGTCATCAAAATACCTCAATATGTGACTATCCTGCTGCTGTGAGTTAAGGACGGAGACACCATAACCCCCTGGGCAACCTGTGCCAGTCAATCTCACAATGAAAAAGTGTTTCTTAATATTCAGAGGGAATCTTCTGTGTTTCAGTTTGTACCCATTGCCTCTTGTCCTGTCACTGGGCACCACCAAAAAGAACCTGGTTCTTACTTCTTTGCAGCCTACCTTAAGGTATTTTTGACGAGATTCCCCTTGAGCCTTCTCTACACACTGAAAAGTTCCAGCTCTCTTAGCATTTTCTCATAGGAGAGACACTCCAGACCCTTAATCTTTTTCATGAGCTTTTGTTGGAGGTTCTCCAGTATGTTCATGACTCTCTTGTACTGGGAAGCCTACAACTGCACCCAACACTTCAGTCGTGACCTCACAAGTTCTGAGTAGAGTGGAAGGATCTTGACCTGCTGGCAGTACATTGCCTAATGCAGCCCATGGCTCCTGTTCAACTTAGTGTCGACTGGGACCCCCAGATCCTTTTCTGCCAAGCTGATTTCCAATGGAGTGGCCCCCAGTATATCTTGGTGCATGGGGCTGCCCCTCCTCAGGTGCAGGACTTCACAATTCTCCTTGTTGAACTTCACGAGATTCCTGTTGGCCATTTCTCCAGCTTGTTGAGGTCTCTGGATGGCAGCATGACCCTCTGGCCCATCAGCCTCTCCTCACAGCTTTGTGTCATCTGCAAACTTGATGAAGATACACACTTCCCCTTCATCCAGACCATTAATGAAGATGTCAAACGGGACTGGACCCAGTATAGACCCCACACTGCCAGTCACTATCTTCCAACTAAACTTTGTGTCACCCACCACCACCCTCTGGGTCCAGCCATTCAGCCAGTTCTCAATCCCCTTCACTGTCTGCTCAACTAACCCACACATCAATGGGGATCTAATGTAAGACAGTGTTGAAGTCCTCACAGATATCCAGGTAGAAACTATCCACTTCACTCATCTCCAGGCCAGTCACTTCTTCATATGAGTTTGTCAAGTTGGTCAAGTATGGCTTCCCCTTAGTGAAACTGTGCTGACTGCTCCTGGTGACTTTCCTGTCATGCATGCACCTGGAAATGGTTTCCAGGATAAAGTTGTGGCTGGACAGCCTGTTGTTCCTTGGGTCCCACTTCTTGTCCTTCCTGAAGGTAGGAGCAACATTTGCTTTTCTCCAGGCTTTGGGCACTTGCTCCTCCTATTTTATCAGAAAATATGTCAGTCCTTAAAATCTGCAGTAAAACAGCATCATCTCTGAAGAGACTGCATGTGAGAGAGGGTTTTTCTGGCCTGGTTGTACTGGCAAACACTTCAGAGATAAAGAGTGCCTCGAAAACCAGAGGATTAGTTTGACTCTAACCTTCTGTGTTTCAATTCCATCTATGGATTCACAAATAACATCTGGCATGCCTCTGCTTAGGCGATCTTGTGGGCTATAAAAAAGTTGTGAGTGCAAAGACAGGGAAACAGAAGTTCAAGTCCCTGTGGGCATCTCTCCCTAGCGATTCAATCCTGGCATGACATGGAGCTTGCAGCACTCTCAATGACTGGTCTGTGCTCAAGGGTCCCAGCTCTGCAGTGAACTGTGTCAACCATTCCCCACTTGGCAGAGGAAATGCCTTAATACTCATCCACACAGCAAAGGAAGTAAGAACATCAACAACAAAAAGATAATTAGGGAAAGATATCCAAAGAGATGCAAATTAACCTCCCTCCACAAAGCCCTTTATAGATCCTGGGATTTTGTGTACTTATTACTTCTATTAAATGTGACAAATTTAAAGCTTCCCTTTGCCAAAAGTGCTTTTTCACTCTTTCTCTCTGACCTCACTTAGCTAGTTCATGAACAACAAAGCAGATTAAAGGAGAGATAAAAACAATCTATTAAACACTTGGGACCACTGGAAAAAATGTCACGTATAAAATCTTCATGAAACACACAATATTTTAAGACATTTTATTTTGCTGAAGGTTTTGAACTATTAATTACGAGTAACATTCCAAAATTCAGTGTTTCTTCATCAACCACTCCCTTGCTTGCTAGGAGCTTAACCAGCTCCCTCCACACCACCCCTGCTGCTTCTCCTGTTTCCTCTTTGCATCCAAGCTTGTAGAAACCACTGTTTGACCTAGGTGGAAAAAAAATCCCTTATTAAATGTACCTTGGCTCTAGGTCATGGCTCAGCAAAGAAGGGCTGTTTCTTGAAAGAGGACAGTGTGCTTGCCTAACGTGGAAGGTTCCTGGCAGGCCATCTCGGAGCCAGTGCAGTTTTTTGGTCTGCAATCCCAACATGCAAGGTGAGGCTCTGGGTTGTTAGGAGCTGGGTCAGTTACTGGGAAGCAGGTTTTGCAGAGTTGAAATGATGGGTTAAGCCCACAGGACAGCAGCTGATTTCTGACTGATTTCAAACAGGCAGCTGCAACCACTTCCCTCCACAGCCCATCTGTGGCTTTGGTCTCATCTCCAAAAATTGTCGTTTGTTGCTACAGGGCCCCTGGGTTTCAGCCGGAACACCTTGTCCTTATACACACCTGGCATTGGATGATGGTTCTGGTGGTGTAGATCTCTGAGGAGGCAGTGCCACCACACGGTGCACCACCAGAGGGTGCACAGCAATCCCACGTGCCATCCCATGTGTCAGCTAGCTCTTTCCAGCTGCAGTGGCTGGAGACCAACATCCTCAGAGGGCATGGAGTTACTGACACAGCTAAATGGCACAAGACGTTGGTGAGAACTTGGCCAGTGTAAGGCTCCAGGTGTATCCATGGGAGGACGTGGAGCTTGGCTGGATCCAGCATTGCTGGATGAGAGCAGAGACAACATCCTAAAATAGCCAGGGGCAATGATGAGAGCATGGGGAGCATCTTGAGGCATGGAAGGCATATTCTGCATGGTAGACAGTCAGACAAGTTTGTTCCCATGTGTAGTGGTGCCTGGACCAACATTTCAGCCTTCAGGAGATATGAGGCAATTCAGTGCAGCTGTGTCCTCTCTCACTGCAAGCTAAATGATGTCATACCTAACCTCTGCTGCCAGAGGCTCAGATCAGGCACTTGCTGCTGCTGAGGAGCTGTGTGAGAACCTGCCAATCTGCAATCATGTGTCTGAGCCTCTTAATGGGTGCAAATCAGGAGCAACTCCATAAAAGTCAATTACACTGGTGTAAAACATGGGCAACGAGCCTTCTGTGCACTTATCAGTGAGGCTGGGCCTGTTAGTCATGAATTACTCAAAACTGCACAGAAAAAAACCAAATGCCTGGCTGGCACTACTGAAACAACTGCTTCAAGCTAAGATTTATGGGAAATGGGCTGTGTAATGGGAAACAGCTCTTTCCTTCTGAGTTCACGTGCCACTACAGTTTATTATCTTCCACGTGTCCTTGCCAGTCATCTTTTGTCATGTTGAGCTTTTAGTAACATCCTTTGGGAAGTAATGGCATTAGGAATTTTTTAATTTAGAAAACATCTTCCTTGAAAAAAGGTCATGTAGCAAGAAAAAAGGCAGTTCTGAGAACTGCTGTGCTCTTGCTTCGTGTTGTGACTTCCAATAAATGCCCCCGCAAAACTGCAGTCCCAGTGCTTGGGTTGGACCCTTGGGAAAACTCAACTGCACCAGCCCTGGGCTCCAGGCACCAGAAGGACTTTGCCTATGAAGCTGTTATGAGGTTCTTGTGAGTAGATCCCTTGGGGCACATTGGAGTGAAAAGACACTGAATAACTGGTGTATATGGCAGATTTATTTTAGAACAACTTCGTTGCAATGGAAAGGAGGTATGTAGCTGTTTTGGTTATTATCTGTAGAAATATAATAATATAAAAATATCATTTAAGAAAATATATAAGCCCCCTAAATAAAAAGTTCTGTGGGTTAATATACATTCAGGTCCAGATGGGAATGCCCAGGTACCTCCCCTAGGGTGGGAGGTTTACACTGTCTGATGCAAGACTGTGGATCATACTCATCCACTGGTGGAAGGCCCCAGAAATGAGTCTGGGGGCACTTCGGGGGTCTTTGATGTTTTATAACCCCTTCTAAGACCTCACATCTGAGTAGCTGAGCCAGTTATGCCTTATCAGAAGGGATAAATACCTTCAGGCCAATGTGTGAATGTCCCAACACCACCCCAAGGGGGGAGTTTTACAGGTGAGCCTTACTGGGAGGGAAGACACTGGCTAGAGAAACATCCCACGTCACAGGATCTGCTTCCTATTGGCCTTCTCTCTTATCTGGCTCAAAAAACAACTTGTTGCTAAACAAAAGGTTGGTTTGTTGTGGTCATCCTCCAGTGGTGGGTGTTCATCCCCTCTGCACCTGGGCTGTTCTTTTGCAGATCAGAGGTTTCACCATCACACACCGAAAAACTCCCCTCTTCCCCTTGGTTGGGAGGTGCAAACCTGACCTCAGCAAAGCACCTGCTGCTTTTGCAAATGGCCGATTGTTTGAGCCACTAACCCTTAACATTTCAGTCTCTCACAGATGCTGAGGTGGTTGGTGGTCCCCAGCACACACTGGCCCTGATGGTGTCCCCAGGTCTGGGAGCCAGCTCACACCATGGACCACTTCTACAATAACATGAACCCCCTATGTCAACTGGTCTCAGTGCTGGAGGTCCTGCAGGGAATCTTCTGCCAGTAGGGTTGTAAGATGCTTTTTAATAAACACCTGAGCATGTCCTGGGCCAGCAGAGAAAGGATGTGAGTAGTCTGTGGCAAGAAGTTAGGCAGCACTGCTGGGGGCTGAGAAAGAGTGTTCCTCTCATGGCAGGAGGTACTTTCCACATGTCTGAGCCTTACAGTTCTGTGTCAGGCTTTCCTCAACAGAGGCTGAGATTTCACTATCCCAGGTGGGAGTCCTGGAGAATGTATTGTTGAAATGATGTTTCCTGGGAGAGGGCAACCAGACCTGCTACAGAACATGGCCATGAAAAAGTGGCAGGAAGCACCAGCCAAAGCAGGGATGTTGAAGGAGAAAACTCTTCTGTACTGGTTCCTCCACCACATTAGGTGGTGATTAAGTGCTGCCATCCCCAGCACCAGCACCTCTGCTGGGACACCCAGTGCCATGGTCCCCACGATATGGCAGCAGTGGCATTTGCTCTCCCAGGGATGTGCTGATGCACCCTGGCTGTTCACTGTTCCCCCAGCTCTGGGCTGATGTGTGGTCCCAGGCCAGACATGGAGCCGAGGGTTTTGTAGCTTCAGGAGAGAACATATTCATCTCAGCCTGACCTTTCTCTTTCAAATCCCAGTGGTAGAGGAGTTACTCAGATTAGGGACAAAATTGGCAGAACGCAGCAAAGATTTCTGAAAGGTTTCAGTATCAACAGAAATTTCAGCTTATTGAAGCAATTTCCTGAGTCTTTTAACTTAACTCTAAACCCAGCAGTTTTATTCTGAAGGGCAAGGAAACATTTGGAAACCTATTAGGCTCTCTACTGTTAGCTATTCCTATGGGAAAATGGAAGTTGGCCGTAGAAACAAATGAACAATAGTAATACCCTGCAAGTCATTCCCTGCCATTTTTATTGCATAACAGTACAGATCACACAAGTATTGTGTCTGTCCACGTGGAGGTGGGGGATATGGACTCTGGCATTCCCCCAGCCCCTGTAATGAGAAATATCTCAACACTCCCAAATACTTAAATTAAATTAAAAGCCAATTCTTCCTATATGACATGAAGGCAATTCCAAATAATCACTTGACACACAAAAGACCCAGAGCAGTAATCTCTTTAAGGTCAAAATATCTGTGGAAATGTTTTTCAAAAGCAGTCACAGGTTTTAGGTTCCCTTGACACTTCTGCTCCCATTTGTTGGATTTATTTTGTTGGGGGTGTCAGGCTGGTGTCAGAAGGGCAGTAGCCAAGTATTGGTGCAGCAGCTCATATTCACATGCATTGAACTGGAGAGGGAAAGAAGGTCCTGGTGCCCACAGCACTGCATCAGCTCCACAGCCACATGGCCAGGTCTGCCTCACAGACCACACCAGCAGCTGCTTGTCACTGATCGTGCTTAAAACATGTCTGAGGAAGATGTGTCAAGACCTGTGTTTTATGCTTCTAGGTCACTGGTTAGGCAGCTGCTGGGGGAAATGTGCACAGCTGTGCCTCCCTTAGGGGAGAGAGACCTGTGCCTCCTTCCTAATAGGCAGATGCTCTAAGTGTCCAGCCAGTAGACACTTTGGACAAGGACACAATAAGTTTTCCTTGTGAAAGGCATTCTATTTTGTGTTCACTGGGAAAAAAGGGGTGTGAATGATGGGTACCACCTAGGAGTAGAGAGACCTGCTATCAACCCCCACTTCAGGGGACAGCTTGTGTAAAATTACACATCCTTCCTTTCATCTTAGAGGGGCACTAAAATCAGATACATACCCCCATGTCTATATTATGGAGACATGCTTATTTATGTGCACTCGATGGACTAGAGAACAATCACTCTTCCTATGCATACAAAAAAGATGAAATAATGCAAATTTGCTCCCTCATCACCATGTTCATGAGTAGGCTGTCCCCGAGCAGGTAGTGACAGTGGCAGTCACTAAAACCAGGCAAATAAATAAGGAACTAGTGATTGCTGTCACAGATGAGCAAGTTGCCAAAGCAATGCCTATGGCTTCCTAGTCCTAAAAGCCATGGGGAGAAACAGCTTGGGTTGTTGTTAACAGTGGTTCAGCCTTTTTATAACAAAATCGAGCACTGCTATTTTCCACCTCTGTCTCTCCCATGGTGGCACTGTGTTGGTGTTCACAGCAGATTAATCATTAAAATGTTATCTATCTCATTCCATATACAAAGAAAACACCCAGTCCTTAGAATCTGCATCCACTGGAACTAGCAAAGGAAACATGGGTGCATATACCTGAGTGCTTTGCCTTGGATGAAGTGTGAACTTTTGAAGTTTCCTACCTACTACTTCAGTTCACCTCAGGGAAAGGTCTCATCCCACAGGTCAGCTGCAGGTACAATTCTCTTTCATTATTCCTGAAATATTTATCACTCAGCCTTTCCAAAATACCTCGCTAATTCAATGGATTGCAGGAGACCAGAAGGTGTTTTTCTCCTCCAGTGTTCCCTCCCTCTGGGTTTTACAATATTCTTCACTTTGAGTTTGAAAGAAACTTGTAGTAAATATGAACTGTGCACAAGAGCAGGGTGACAACCCTCTGCAAAGGCTTTCCAATCGCCTTCATGCAAGTCTGAAAAACTGTAAAGCAACAAGAGCTTTCCACCACACAACTTGGATGTTTCTTCTCTGTGTGCCACTGCCTTATGACATCTCCACTCCCAGACACACAGACACCCTCTCCCCTTGCCTGGGGTAAAATGGTACAAGAGGAAACACATTTGGGTTTGGGTTCAACCCTGGCACAGCACTTTCATGATGGGCAATAATCTGCTGACATCATACCACATACTGGTCGCCACATGACGGGCAAATATTTAAAGGCTTCACAGCCAGAGAATGTAATTTTTTTTTCTGCTGAGAGGTCTCAGAGCTCTCTGCTCTTCTGCTTAGGGAGGCTGCTCTTCACATGAGTTGCCATTCTCGAGGAGATGATGCTTGGCTCCCTTCCTCCTCCCAAAGGGTGATTTAGATCCCTTAAAGAATCACCATAAAATGTACTAGCAGAAGTGGTTTTAATATAATGCTGTAAAAGTGCAACTTAACAAAGTTTGATGGCAAGGTTCACTCTATTACTGTCCGGCACAATCATTTGAGCAATTGTTTAAAACTACCAAGGCACAAACTGAAGTTACCACGACAAAATCAAAGTAACCAAGTGTATTTGTGCTTAATTAGATGCTGCTATTTTTTGGCCTGTGGTTGGCCGAGCCACAGGTGAGAGTCTATTCTTTTCCTGCCAAGTTATGAGAAAACAAGCACTGATAAATGAGAACTTTGTCCTCGAAGGAAGCATCCTGTATAAACTATAATTAATTAGTACCTCACTATTGGCTGATGGCCCTTCAAGGGCATTTGAAGAAGAAAGTGAAGAGGAGGGTGATGAAGTAAGCCCCCAGACCCATTTAGCCCCGAGGTGCAGCATGAAGGCATGGGGAAATTCCAGAGTACCCACACACGCGCAGAAGAGATGCCACTTGCATAACGGAGGGAGGGACCAAAGGCCTCTAGCTGGGCAGTGCTGGCCACACCTGCCCAGGTAGACATCACCAATTAATTGTATAAAAAGCAGAGAGCTTGTGCTGGGAGTGGAAGCCAAGCTTCACATCAAAGGACAACGTTGCCTCTTGAGGGGATGCCTGCTATCTTGTGAGCCTGCTGGCACTCCAAGAATGCAGCTTCTGCTATGGGTAGTTCTAGGCATTCTGGGGTCGGTAAGATAACTTTGTAAGCAACATCTGAGTGAGAGGGGGAGTCGTACTGAGGGCTTATTTTCCTCCCCTTTCCTCTCTCTTGGGTTCTCATTTTGTTGGCCACCTCTTGGTAATAAATATTGGTTTTGTTGAGCTTTCAACGGTGCACTGGTTTCAGTTTCAGCATCCTTCCCTGCTACACCAAGGCACAAATCAAAGTTACCATACTACAAGGTTATGTGTGATACCGGTCACTCAGTGAAGATCTGCCATTGGTAAAATGTCTCTCTGCCTTGAGGATTAACCTTGAGAGGTGTCCCAGCTCAGGGGGAGATCACTACCATGCAGCCAGGCTGCCTGGCCAGGAGACCCCAAAGGTTTCCTTAGGCTGTCATATTGATGGCATAAAGTGGTTGGCTCATAGTCAAATTGCATATGACGGGAAAAGTATGCATGAGACTCCTTATATCCACAACCTTCTTTGTTCCTTGATAAATGTGTCTTGGAAAAGGCACTGGCTATTCATGTGTTAATGGCATGATCCATGTGCCAGGCCCATATGCATTGGTGCTCCCTGTGTCACTCTGCTCCTCTGTGGGTTTTCAGAGAACAGATTGAAATTAGAGAAGTTCTTGGCCCAGTCGTGTCTCAGACCTTTTTCTCCTTTTCAGCCTGTACCAAACCACTGCTAGTTTGGTTAAGGGGTGCATCCATCACAGGTTAGCAGCCATATCTCTCCAAGGATACAGTTGCACAGCCCAGCTGAGGTCTGTAGTGGGGCAGAAAAAACCTTCCATTTTAACACCCCTATTGAAATACTTCTATTGAAATAGGGCAGTATCTTTCTGAATGAACTTCTGGTTTTCAGAATTTTAATTTTATTTTTAAAAGCTGTGGATGTCACAGACATCCATATATCTCAACCCTGGGTTTTGGTTCAAATTTAAAATTAAATTATAATTTTATATTTTTAGGAGGAAAATGATACTCCAGATTAAAACCTACTTCGATTGATTCTGGTTATTTCTTGTATGTTTTTTCTTAGAAGCTTTTGTCAGTATGTTTGAGATTCTGCCTTTGTGCAGTGATTTGAAACTGAGATTTCTGAGGTTTCTGAAACCTTCTTATTTCCCTACAAATACACCCACCACCACAACACTTCCAGCTACTTCCAGCTCTCTCAGGAGAGAGAATCAATTTTTTTAAAGAGTCCCTGTGAAAATGCACTTTTGCCATGACGCCAGCCCATGGCAGAGAGGGACAGACCTCTGTTCACCCATGGAAGATGGCCCTTCATGGCTTGAGAGGAGACAAGTCCCACATGGGACAGGCCACCCCCTCTCCACTTTCCCTGGGCTGGCTGACATGAACTGCCTCACGTACCCGCTGCCCATGCCTGTTTTGTCTGCCTTGTCTGATAACAAATGACCCAAAGCACATGTGCAGAACCAGGGCCAAAATAACGCTCATGGCATGATTCCAGCCAGCGGGTCCCAGCCTGGAATAGCCTCCCAGCAGCTGGTGGGCGGCAGCGGCTGCCTCCTCCACTTACAGCTCCAGGGAGACCCAGCATGACTTTTGGGGAGAAGGGCTCCTGGGGCAGGATCCCTTTCACCTAAGTTTAGATGCTTACAGCCTGCAGCTGAGGCACTTCCAGAGGGCATGTCACTTCACCCCAGGTTAGGTCAGATGAAGCAGCCTGGAAACACCAGTTGTTTCACTGACTATAAAAGGGTTCTCAGTTGCCAGTTCTGGGATAGGATACACCATCCTTGAGGTTTGGTCCCTTGCCTAAGCGCAGATGTCCAATATCTGCTTCATCTGCAGCTGCTGACCCCCAAAGTCTTCCTTGTGCCCAGCTTCAGGCTGATTACTTGTCAGGTGCCACAGTTCCCTCAGAGCAGGACACTGGCAGTTGAGAGATGTGCTTGCAGGGCAAGTCTTGCTCAGCCTCCTCCTGCACTGGGCTTTGGGAGGAGACATATGTCCAGTATTCAGGTTTTTTTTAAAAAAAATTGGTTTTTCTTTCTTTTTTCCTTTTATCATACAGATAAATTTGGGAAAGTTTAGGCTTTATTTGTCTGCTTCTAACTAATAAACCAAAAGGCACAACTCTTGAAATTCAAGTGATTCACAAATGTTTCTTTCAAGATATGAGACCCTAAAGCCTTCTCATCCACACAGTTTTAAGAAAAAATATACAGGCTAAAAGAACTTTCTACAACTTCTTCATCAAAAGAGTACTGAACTGTTTGAGGTGAAACTTTCTTAGTATCGCTGCAGGAGCCAAATAATGGAGTATGTGAAATGTTATCCTGTACAATTAAAACCTGGCAAAGTTTAAGGAGCTAAAATCAGGAAAAAGAAACATAAGGGAAATGGCTAGACATATTTATCTACAGCAGGAATAACTTGCCACTTAATACTAATAACCATCATGTTCATATTGGTTTAACCAGGTGCCAAATGGGATTATTGTCTCATTTGCGATTTGTAATCAATAGGGAAAGAACAGCAGGAAGTCTCCAACGATTAGCAACAACTCAGATCCCAGGAAACTATGCTTTTATTCATACTCCAAAATCTCACTTCTCACTCTGCCTGCAAGCGCCCTGCCCCCCCCCCAACACGTAACAAGGTGCAGTGATGGCAGAAAAACCTGCTGTCACAGTGACCCAAAAGCTTCTGGGTTCAATCCCTGCCCTTGCTTTCCCTTTTAGAGAAGTGCACAGTCACACTCCTACGCAATGGCTCGTTAGTCAGCATTTCCTCACGCTGTGAGAATTTCCATAACTGTGTTTCTAAGGAGCAGGGCTGTCGTCAGCGTGGTGCTTTCAAGCTACAACTGAACGCTCCGCTCAGCCATTTCCATTTCAGGCATGGCTACACCCCTGCCTGTGCTGGAGGGGCAGCAGCCTTTCTCTGTTTTGTTCAGAGAGCAGCCTGGGAAACTGAAAAACCTCAAAAAAAAAAAAAAAAAAGGGCTGTCCCATATTTATATCCAGTACCTATTTTTCTAAGAAACCACAAAGTCTGTAGTCCTAGTGCTTAATCCTGGGGAAAGCCACAGAGGCAGTTTTCTAGTGTTTATGCCTCTCAAGGCATCTGTGGGTTTTGCTGTGACAAGTTGACTATGATTTAAAAAGAAGTTTCTCTAAAAAGTTTTGTCCCACAGTGTTCTGGAACAAATCCAGTAAATGCTTTATTCACTCCAATTCTGATCAGTCTGTGGTGACTTAACGGTGCCTGGAGACTGAAGGGGAAGAGAAGGGTGATTTTTGAAGGAATTTCCAATTTGGGCTTATTTTGTTGACATAATAAAGAAAACACTTAGGCCTTTCCTCTTTTATTTTTAAAAGTCAGTCATTTCCTTCTTATATTTTATCAGGAAAAAATAGGAGGAAACCCATATTCTCACACCCTTACTATTGGGAAAACTCATTAGCAGACCTAACAAACATTGTTTTTATCTCAAATATTGTTCAAATATTGTTTGTCATTTTAAAATGAAACAGGAATTCAACTGGAAAATAAATTAAAACTTGTAATACCAAAATAGATCGTTTTTCCTCCCTTTCATCTGTTGCAAAGTCACCAGCTTACTGGCTATTCAGCAGCCAAAGCATCTTCATGAATTTCTAACAAAGCAGGAAAAGCAGGCAAAAATTTTTTAGAGGAAGAATATTTCGAGTCATCCTTATGCACATCACAAAAATGCGAAAACAAATCTGAAAATCCCTTACCCAGAATATTGTTTGGTTTATATTTTTAGTTCAGCCTTGAGGTTCATGGCCAAGATAGGAAACCAGACAAAACTTTTGCTGGCTCTGCTACAAGTCCCTCTTTAACTGTGGGAAGATTAATGAACCTCTCTGATTTTTCCATGTTCTCATATGTACTATACACATACATATTATCAGACAGAGAGAAACACGGAGCCTATAAATGACTCCAAAGTCTTAAATTCCAGTCTCTACTGAAGTGTCTAAAATAACTGAATGTTGTTTTCATGAAATGGCTGTTATTAAAATAGCCACAGGAAAGAAAAGGAGGGCAGTAGACAGTACATCCCCTGGGCAGGAACATGGTGTTGTGCTCCCTCTGTCACCCTTTGGTCACCCTTACCCAGCATCTTTTGAAATGTCCCTGCCAAACAGCACAGTCTTCACAGCAAGGCAAGACAGCAGACAACAGTGATACCTACTATCCCAGGATCTCTTACTGGATCTCTTACTGCTGTCCTGTGAAACTCTCTGTGTGGATATCTGGAAGAATTAAATGGAATTCGTTATTGAAACACGGCTCAAGGAAAACTTTTTTTCCCCCACTAAACTCTCAGTTTTTATCTTTTTCCTCTTATCATATGGCTGAACCATAGAAACACTATGATTTTCTTTTACAAAGCTGGTAAATCTGCAGGCCAAATTGGAAAAAGAAAAATTAAAAGAAAAAAAAAAGAAAAGAAAAAAATTAGCAACTGAAATGGAAAAAAGCTGTGGTAAATGAAGACACTACAGATTTCATCCACAGTAATTACAGGATGAGCCACTGCAGGCCAGTACTTTGAAGGGGAAGGCAGTCAATCTGCTAATTACTGCATAAACGGAAATGGGTCAGCTCATGGCTACTCTACAAAGCCAGTCCTTATGCACAAACTTGCAAATACCAGACTGGAGCTGGTACATCTGCAGTGCAACATTATTCAATTGCGCTTGCTTGTCAGTCTCAGCCAAAAGCACACCTCTGGGCAGAGCCATCCTGACCCCCTGACACCCCATCCAGCCTGGCTCTGTGGTGCCAGCTGGAAACAGGAGAAAGCAACAACATCTCATAGTGACCCCCAGTGACTACTTTTTTTGAACCAGGCTTGGGATTGAGTCTCCTGTCTTGTTACTTAAGGAAATCTTTATTTCTTCTAACTTTTTCCCTGGTGCAGTGTCCAAAGTACTCACCCAGGAAGGGGAGAAACGTGAGCCTTTTGCCTTTCACAGCCACAGGGACTTTCGAACTCCATTTCCCATTTCTCCAGGAAATATGAAACAAGGCAGTGCCAAAATCATACATTACCTTCCCAGCCAAAACTGGAAAGAAACGAGATTTCTAAAAGAAGAAACAGGGATTTTATAGCAAGTAGGACATCTACTTGGGAGTAGGAGGTGTGGGAATTTGATTTGTCTCCTGCCATCTCCACACAATACAGTTTTTGTCCTTTAGTTGAGCCGTTTGCTTAATACAAAACTTATGAACAGCCTGGAGAGCAGAGACGGATGAGCAGAGATCAAGCTGTTATAGGAAGGGGACCTGGCTGGGTATTGTAAAACCCATTCCAGCACCTGCTGACCAGGGAACTAGGTAGCTTTGATTCTCAACATTCAAGGTAAAGAAATGTTTGATTTTATTCGCAGTAAGGACTTGTTAACATCCCCAGACATTACCAAATGGACTATTTCTTCTGAGGTAAAATCAGTGTCCTTAAATTATTATTGCCAACAGAGTAATCTGAGAATTTTGCGATCTCTAACACAAATTCGCTGGGTGAACTTAAAAAGCAGATAAATTAGCAGAGAAGTAAGAAAAGTGCTCAGTAAATACCTCAGGAATTTTGTAATTTTATTTTGTTTGCTTATATGTTCACCTGAAAACCCCTGGAGCTCCTCTCACCAAAGAACCACTAAATCAATTGTTGATTTCAGCCTCACAGTCATAATATTTCAGGGGAAGTGAAAGGCTCTGGAGCTGTGTGTATAAATCAGGCAGATGCCTTCTTTCATTCTGTCCTGTCACTCCTGTTTCTCAGTGGTGCTCTCCAAGTTGATCACGCTTGACAGTGGTGTCACATCCTATTCCTTTACCTTCTCTCTCCAGCATCAGCATCACCAGGCTTCTACTGATCTGCATGGGATTCTGACAGCTTAGATTGACTGCATGATCCTCCCAGCAGCCACAGGAAACAATCCTTTGATGACATCAATGGCATATAAACATTGTCCTCAGCAGAAAATAGCTAAATCATATTTTGAGTGTACTTAATGAGTTCAAGGAAAGACTGGTTTGCACCTTTTTTTAACCAAAACCCAACAAAATGATGGTTTTCATACATGGTTGTGATTTGTCAGGGTGACTGGAAGTCCCCATTGAGAGGCCACACTGACCACAATGCTTCCCCACAGCTTTAACAGCTCCAGACCTCCAAATCCGACAGTATGATTCCTCGGCACTGGTTAATAAAAACAATATATCTGGGTAACAAATTACAGTGCCTGTTGATGCAGCAGGGGCCAGTGGGCTGTTAGGTCTTTCTGTATTTGGTGATGACTTCAAACTCTGAGGTTCCTCAGCACCTCACTGAAAAAGATCATGACGTAGCAGCAGATGGTCTGTTTAGGGGTTATTCCACTGCAATTTGCTGGGTGTTGTGATGATGCCATTTGTTGCCTGGTTACCTTTGGTAAATCTCCTCCATCTGACATCCTAGGCAATTTGCAGTATCTACTAACCTTATCATTCAGGGTGGGATCATAGAATCACACAACAGTTTAGGTTGTAAGGGACCCTAAAGATCATTTAGTCCCAACCTTCCTGACATGGGCAGAGACACCTCCCACTAGACCCGGTTGCTCAAAGCCTTGAACACTGCCAGGGATGGGGCATCCACAGCTTCTCTGGGCAGCCTGTTCCAGTGCCTCACCACCTCCACAGTAAAGAATTTATTCCTAATATATAATCTCAACTCTCGTTCAGTTTGAAGCCATTTTCCCTTGTCCTGTCACGACAGCTCAAGCCCCTTTCTGGCTTCCTTGTAGGCCTCCTTCGCATATTGGAATGTTGCTATGAGGTCTTCACACAACCTTCTCTTCTTCAGGTTGATCAACCCCCACTTTCTCAGCCTGTCTTCATAGGAGAAGTGCTCTAGTCCTCTTATCAACTTCATGGCCTCCTCTGGACTTGCTCCAACAGTTCCACGTACTTCTTATGTTGGGGACACCACAACTGTAAGCAGTATTCCAGGTGGGGTCTCAGAGCAGAGGATCTGGATCTGGAAGAACATGTAAGAATGGTTGAAATTTCCCTCTGATATCATCAGGACTTTTACTGCTCACTACATGTCAAAGGTGAGTTTTGAAAAAGGTATATATTGCAAATCAAAATTTCCACTGACTTCAGGAATCCTTCCTGAGTAAGTAGGAGAAACGGCTTTGTTGTTACAAGGATCTTATGGAGGATGCCGGGAAGCGGGATGATAAAGCACTGATGTTCTTTCAGTCACCAAATTCTTCCTGAGTAACTCATTTGGTGTGAGCTTTGGGTTAGCCCAGAACAGGATTCCTCACAACAGCCCAAAGCAGATCACTATAGAGAAATATCATAATACTTACTTGTTGAGTATTCTCCTTGTTCCCAGCAACTTGAAGCTCAAGGACTTCCCAAGCTCTAAGTGGCATAACCACTGATTGATTTCTCTTCCATGAGTCTAACCTTGAGTCTGTATAAATATTAAGTATCCATAACATCTTGGTATGAATAAAACTTAGTCCCTAAATATCTATGACTAATCAATCCTTTAAGCAGCTTCATTGACTTCTGAACTCCCGCAGCAGCACTTAATTTGACTATTAATTTAATTTACCAGCTTTCACTGCTAGTATTTTAACTCAAAGCAGTGCACATAATTTTCCCATCACTTGAATTCTTCATTAGGTTCAATGCATGACATGAAATACCAGTATGCAGGAGGCCATAAAGGAAGATCAGTTATATGGTGAGGCCTGAAAAAATTGGGTCAGAAGTGTTTAAAGATGAATCAAGGAAGGAATGGGTGCACTACAGAAAGCAACTGAGTGACTTTATTCAGTCCTGTTGTTCATGTTGAGATGAAAAGTTATCATATAGATATGAGAAGAATATAGATAAAAACTCACAGTAAAAGCCTTCTCTCCTCTTGACTTACAAAGGTTTAAACTCACAAATGTGTGATCACACTGATCGATATGAAATGTGGGTGATGCATACACACACACAGATTCGAGAATCCTTGGTGACATTAGTTACAGTCATGTTTTTAAGTGAAATATCAGTGCTTTCTGGTACTTTATATCAAATCTAAAAACCTCAGGGTTTGCCCATTCACGGTGGGTAATGCCATGAGCGTGCTGGATTTTCATAACCTTAAATCACAGGCTGACTTATGTATTCTGCTGTAGCAAGCTCAGCTTCTCTGTAGAAGCTAACATCTGGGCAAAACTTAGCAGAAATATCAGTTTCAATTAATATATTTTTTTTAGAACTCAACCCAAATTGTCACTGACAGAACTAGGCCTTAGGTGCTACGTGGGAATTAGCTTTCCTAAAAATTCAGCAACTGAACAGACCTGAGCAGATGACCCACAAGCCATCTGTGAAATACTCAGCTTGGTGAAGTAATTTGTTTAACTGTGACCTGAATAATGAAGTATACAGTGTTATTTGTCAATTAGTGCTGTACCACATAGCAAGCAAAGGTTATGCAAAACAAGAAGCTGCTTGTAAAGCAATAGAGATACCTCTTATGAGTGCTAATCACTAAAAACCCCATCTTTTCAAATCTTCTGATGAGCTGTATTACTAATGTCGGAAGGTGATGCCTGTCAGCCAAGAACAACATTAGAGACCATAATTGAATTTCAAGAGTTGTCAAGAGCAGGCTAATCAAATAGCTGCTACTAGAAGTGATATATGAAAGAAAGAAAAAAAGAAAGTTCTAGTCTGGTAGGATGCAAAGTATGTTGTATGGCTTCCCTATGGCATTTCTCTGGGCTACATTTGTCTGACATTCTTCTCTTGTATAATAATGATTCATTATATATAATTTATTCAAGGATTGTAACTCACCTCTAAGTGCTCACAAATATTACTGCAGCTAGATATTTGCATTGTAAAACAAATGCATAGCACCAGGGTTTATGAAGGATCCTTT
This sequence comes from Lepidothrix coronata, assembly GCF_001604755.1. Lineage (NCBI taxonomy): Eukaryota > Metazoa > Chordata > Aves > Passeriformes > Pipridae > Lepidothrix > Lepidothrix coronata. The sequence continues at coordinate 486,105 of NW_016690219.1, forward strand.
TATATTAGTTCCCTGACAGGAATGATAGATTTTTGGAAGCAAAACATTGACCTTAAAATAATCTTAAAAATTTAGCACAGGAAGCAATTAACAGCTCTTCCTTCCCTCTGTTTAGGTAATTTGAAAATTTTAGGGAGGCCCCGGTGGCAAAGTATTCCTTGGCCATTTAGAATGGATACAACTGTAAGGCTGTTACATCAGTATTACCAGGAATGTTCCTACGATTATGAGGGTAATATAAAATACACACCCTCCCACTGCTCTGCAAAAGCATGAGCCATTTCTGAGTGGAGCTTTAGAGGTGGTGGAAGGCAGACAGAGGACATTGCTCTGAGTGAAACAGTGAAAGAAAAACAGTCCCAGCTGGAACAAAGGCTGTGCCTTGTGTCACTGCAGTGAGCAGTTTTAATGACAGTGTGTGGGATATTGGCATCCTTTACTGCCCCTGGTATACTGGTATGTGGATACGTAATAATTCTTCAAAAAACAGAGGAGAAATCCAGTGCAAGAGGACAATATTCATCCAGGGCACATCAGGTCGTGAGAAGCTGATACCACAGTGGTGCCCTGACCCCCTGTTGCTGCCACCCTCACTGGACAGAGTTGTTCAGTCTGGAAAAGAGGCTGAAAGGAATATACTTTTCTCTCTTTCTGTGGTGATGAGAATTAGAGGTAACAAGATTAGCTGCAGGAAGGAACAGTTACGTCAAACAGTAGCAAACCATTTCTAATAGGATGGCAAAGAACTGTAATGGCACACCCAGGGAGGCTATGACATCTCCAGTGCTGCTCTCTAGACAGGCAAACTTTTAAGGGCAGGTTAAAAAAATGTCTATGAGAGATAGTACCAGCATAATTACTGCCACTGCAGGAATAATTCGGTGCCCATGTTCAGGTATGTCTCCAGCCTAACCGTGCTCAGCCACCATGTCCTGCTCTGGCACCTACCTCTTCTTCCAGTTGTGGCCTCACATCAGAAACACATTATCCCAGCCAGTAAGACCTGCTACCAGCAGGACACAGGACAGATGTTCCCACTCAGGACAGGATAGTGGACAGACTGGTCTCCCAGGGTGCTGCCAGCTCTGTTCTTCATTGATTTCTCTAATGCACTTCAAGAAATCTTAATCCTTTTCCCTTGTTGATCCCCCACAGAGGCTGAAGATCTGCACTCAAGGTCACTGATCATTAATGGCCTGCAGTGTGGTGGTTTTAGCAGTGTTCAGGCTGTGTGATGGGGTGTAGGCCAAAAATACAGGAATGCAAGCAGTGTCCCCACATAAAATGGAGATGATGATTCCTCAGCCCCCAGTTAAATATACAGTGGCTGTTCATGACAGCAGGTACTGCAACAGGAAGGCTGCCCTGAATTAATTTATCCTGCCTGCTGCTCCCTGCCTGCTCTCTGGCAAGTCATTTATTTTCTTCCCACTGCTTCTGTTCCCCTTTTGCAGGCTAGGATAAATAAGATTCCTAATTGCACCAGGACACTGTGGGAACAAACAGGATCAGGTACTACCTTTGCCCATACATAGTTCTACTTTTAACTACTCTCAAAGGAAATGTGAGTGCAGCTACACTCTTGGTTTCATACCTATTTACACTGTAATACCATGTAACACTCCTCATGGGTTAAATGGAATCCATCCTTTAACTCTGATTTGTTGCTAATGTACAACTGAGAGAACAACAACAACACCTGTGGGTTACCAAAATGCTTTATTATAGTAAAACATAATAGACATAGACAAAAGCCAATGGTTACATTTTATCTGTCCCATCAAACCAAAATACCTTCATAATATTTTCCATTGGCTTAAAAAGGAAATACTAATAGAAATAATTTCATCATTAAAAATATATATAATTATTAATTCTATTAATTCTGCTCTGTATTAGAAAGGCAAATATTGGGATAGTGATATGGCTTAAACATATTAAAATTTTCCCTCTGGGAAGCTGGTCTTCACCTCTGGCTAGACCACATGTGGAGCAAGTTCAGGAATCTCTTTCTGCATGATGGCAGATATCAACCCACATTAGATGCAAATTCAATATGTTCAACCAGAGCAGCTGAGCCAGACAAGAAGAGGAGTAGTCTGTGATGCCTGTTCTACCATGATTTTCTTTTCCTGCATATTAGAAGTTCTTCTTTTTATTATTTTTCCTCTGGATAATCCCAAGTTTGTCCTCCCTCTTTTTATCCATTGCATAGTAAGGAATGGACTGCTCTTTTATCACAAAAACTCATTTTACCTTAGTAGAATCAAGCACCATGGCTGGTTCTTTAAGTTCTGGGTAAATTGAAGGAATAAGAGAGAAACAGTGACTCCAGAGAGCAATTCAGAGTTCTTCCATTAAGACACCTGCACTGAATCACTTCCTGGAGAAATCTCTGTCTCTCCACTAACTACAGTGTAAGCCCAGGAAGACTTGGCTGGAAAAATTTAGCCCTTGTGAATTTGGAGTTCACAGGAGTCTACAGCATTCAAACATCCCACACACTGCAAGCTCTGTATATGTCTGGAGCTGTGCTCTTACCCACCTTCAGTCATTTGCAGTTCAACCCAGGAGATAGAGATGCACAGTCTGGTGTTCACAGGCCTAAAGTTCTCTTACAAGTTGGCATTTGTGCAGCAACTAAGGCAGCAGGTAGTCAGGCTTAGCTGGGATTTCAGTGCTTCTCTGAAATACTGAGGAACTATTACCTATACTCAACAGTTCCTGTTATAAACTACTGAGATACCAGTCAGGCAAGAAAAGGCTGCTACAAAAATGCACTGGAGAAAAGAAAAATGGCCTTTCCAGTGAGCTGAAATACACTGTCTAAAAATTACAGGAACAGTATCCTATCCTGCTTCAGACCATTTGTTGGACATTATTCACAGCTGCCATATGTACAACTTTCTTACCATTTTCAATCAACCGGCCAAAACTGTAATATGTTGAAACTAAAACAGCAGTAGACAATCTGTAGTGCTACTTCCTTGTCCACATTCCCTGCAAACCCTTGAAAAACTAAGGCAACATTATATCACAGCTGCACTGTTTTGAAAACCTCATGTTGAGGTTCTTCTACTCAAACTTGCTGCTCTCTACGTCCTGGGACACAAATAAGCACTGCGACAGTAAAAACACCTGGTCAGCTTTTCCTTCTGTCACTAGAGCTCACCATGAGTTAGGGCCAAGAAGGTATCATTACATTTTAAAAACACCTATGTTCAAAAAAGACTGGTATCTTCGTTGTTCATATTTTCCTGGATATACTGGAGAATGTCCACTTCATTCATTGTCTGAATCCTGCTTTCATTTGGCTTTGCCAGTGAAGATGAATTGGTGCTCCTGGGGGCAACTGCTGGCTTCTGAGACAGTGGTGGTTTTGGTGGTACCTTGGGTTTTGGTTTAGAGGAAACTTCCAAGAGTTTCTCAAAATCATCTGCAACTCTGGAATGAAAAGAAAATATTACTAAGATCTTGGGAATTTTTGAATTGCTTTTTGTTTTGTAAGAAAATGCAATCTTTCAAAATATAACTTTCTGCAGGAAAGAATCTACTTTGATGAATTTCTCTTTCCACAGAACTTTCCATAAGAACTGTCTTTTATAATGTGGCTTCTCAGTTCATTGTACAAGTTAATTAATTTTACAGCATGTTTTCAAATGTCTAAATTAAAAGCAATTTGCAATTATCAAATGAAAAAGAACTTTATTTTAGTTTGGGAAACAAAATGTGACAGGATGATTTACTTCCCATACATTTTCAAACTAAAATTTTTCACATTCAGCTCTGATTCCTCTTCATTCCCATCACCCAAAACTGAGACTGTGCTCAATCATGAGAAACTGGAAACACTAATGGATTTAAAAATATCGTGTTCACATTTGCTTCCGGGAAACTGAAGAAGTTTTGCAATCCGTGACCATATACAACAACTCTTTTTTTGTGACAATTTCCCTCTATTTCCTAGTGAAATAACCCAGAGCACTTCAAACAGTTCAGGATATTTTCTACCTGCATTGTTTGACCTTATCAGAGGTGCAGCAGGCTGTGTGTGCCAAACTCTGTTCCCACATGAGCTGTTAAGGATTTTGAGAGAGCCCCTATAATAGACTGTCTTGTAACTCCAAGGGCTGTCTGCCTTTGAAAAGTGAATATGTGGAGGAAAAGAAAAGAAGGTTGCTCTCCAGCAGCTCCACTCACTGGAACAGGATAACACATAGGAGTCTAAGGAAGACACCTTTTAATTTCCCCTTCCACATGCCCCATAGGTAGGCAGTCCCTGGAGCATGAATGAGTCATTTCATGTCAGGTGTTTTTTGGTTCTTCCACTCTTTGCCTTTTGTAATTAGAATCATAGAATCATAGAATATCATGAGTTAGAAGAGATCCACAAGGACCACTGAGTCCAACTCCTGGCCCTGCACAGGACACCCCAATAGTCACACCATGTGCCTGAGAGCATTGTCCAAAACGCATCTTGAACTCTATGAGGCCTGGGGCTGTGACTACTGCCCTGGGGAGCCTGTTCCAGTGCTCAACCACCCTCTAGGGGAAGAACCTTTTCCTGATATCCAGTTAATATCTTCCTCACTACCAGGCAATGAGGTCATCTTAGGGGAGGTATTACCTATATCCCTGTGAAACCACTGGGATAACTTCTGTTGACTAAATGGGACACTGATTCCTCCCTTTCTCTCTTTATTTGCCAGTAGTCTTAGGAGAAATACTGTAAATGCCTCTGCCACATGGCAGAACAATTGTTAGGGCTTTCTGCAGACAACTGAAGCAAAGCTGAGCTTTTCCATAATTTGGGAAGCAACTGATGAGGGCAACTGTCCAGGACCATGAGGAACACGATCAACAGAAGAAGCAACCTCACAGAGACACTTTATCCTCCATCTCCAGTGAATATTGTTTGAATGTAAAAACCACAGGTACTTCGAGAGCTCCAGACCCCTCAGCTAAGGATCCCACTACTACTAAGACAAACTGCATGATTTCAAGGGTTTCTTTTTTGTGTTGACTCTCATTAAAAGCTGTGAGGAACTTACAACTGTTCTGCCCAGGCTGAGACAAACTACACTCACCATGAATTGGCCATAAAGTCAACATGGTTCAGCCCAAATTTTCTGCTGTACAGACATTCAGAACCTTTTAAGGAAAAGCCATTCCTGAAGTCAGACAGGTCTTTCTGTGACTCCCAAAAGGAATCTAAAAAGAACCAGTTTTAACCAAGGCTACCCTTTTAAAATTAATTGCCTGAACACTGATATCTAAAACTGGGAAATATCTAAACAGATCAACTGATGGACAGAGCAGTCCACTGCCCCAGAGCTCTGCACCTTGAACTCTACCTGTGATATTCCAGCAGGCAGCTCCTCAAATTTCATCCTCCAAATAACTCTAGAGATTATATTTTCCTTTATTTAGATAAGATTTCTGATGTCTTTTAGTTTTCATGATTCCCTGTGAGTGACACATCCCACTTAACTTACAAAACACACTCTATGTATTTCTGAATTTCTCATCTACGTAGAAGAAATTAACTTCATTTAAGACCAGGCCTTTCTGTTTGCTGAAAACTCTGATATCCCAGAGATATCACACCTGTGATCACATTGCCAAGACATGTTCTTGTTCTCTTTGGTCTGTAATAAACAAAACATGTTAGGGCTGGTATTTCTGAGTCTCACTAACTGATCTGATGCCTCCTTTCCTGGCACAAACAAATACTGAATGAATCAGCGTCCGTGTCATAAAGTTCCGGTCATAAATAACAGAAACCATAATAACCAGAGAACAACACACAATATACATACAGACCCTATGGAGGAAGCATGATTTTGAAGTAGGTGCACTGCCCAGAAGGAGCAGCAGTAAATCCAGCTCATTACCTGATCAGATGGTACAGATTCCTGAATTCTCTACTCCTGTGTGGCTCTACACTAATTTCTGTGCTAACCACAGCAACAAAACTACTCAGCAAGCCAAAAGTACCCTCAAAAGGTCCAGTTTAGTAGGTTGTTGGGTTTTTTAGGAAGTGGGGGGTTGGTACAGTGCTTTGAAGCCAAAGATTCTGCAGGGGATGATTTTTCAAAGTCTGGAATCTGTTCATGTAATTTCCTTTGTCCTGGATTTTTTCAAGACTTGGGTTAGACAGAAGTCTCTTACAGAGAATACAGATAATATGTGGTCTTTGTCTCAAAACCTGCTTTTCAGTGCTGCAGCGGCAGGCAAACTGTTTGATCCACTGCTGTTTGATCATGTGAGACACAACTGTCTTTGCAAAACTAAAGAGGTAAAATGCAAAATGCCTCAGGCAGAGATAGAAACAAGGACTACTATTTCTTGAGAAGCAAATGAGTTGTTACAGTGCATAACTACTACCATATTTAACTGCAGGCCAGGAGGAGGAAGAAAAAAATCAAGCAACTATTCTGAAACAAGATTAAAGGAAGAACCTTCCCATTCCCATCTTTTTATAGACCACCAGGCACACAATCCGTGTAATTAATCATTCTTTAATTAGTCTCTCTCATTTTCTGTAATGGAAAAGCAGTGCCACATTGTTTAAAATTCCTGCCATACTGTTGTGCTGATTCACAGACTCTATTGGTGCAAATTCTCTTTGTTTCCAGACACAGAAAGCAATCAAAACCCTTACTGAAGAAAGGCTGTCACAAAGCCCTACAAAATGATTGATGGCATGTGGTCTTCAGGAGAGCAAACGAGTTCTGACTTGGAGACAGACACAGTCGCCATCCAAACATCAACATTTTAGATGCCACTTCTCTGAACTCTGTCCTGTCTCTTTGGACAAAATCTTTGGGACAGGAATGACTATGTGCATGTACAGCATGATGGGAACAGTGTACTCTGCTTGCTGGGAATGCTCTAATGAGAAGAATCAGTAATGAAAGCGAGAGACAAAGACTCCCATAATTTCCTAAAGTATCAAAAAGGGCTCATGCTTGAAGCTCTGTTGTGCAACTAATAGCAGTTCCTGCAGAACAGACTTTTATCTTTCCCTATCTTATTATCTTTATTTTGTCTGGTGTTAATTACACGCACAAGACATACCTTGGTGAAGCCTTGGGGAGTGGTGTAATATCACATCTATAACTTTAGAAAACATTTGGGCCCAAAAATAGGCAGGAGGCTTCAAAGTATCTCTGAACCATCACTGCTACCATGGTCACTGGAGACAGTGTGGTATCTAGCAGGGCCCAGGGAAACACACAGGCTGGAGCTAACCACAGGAATGCCAAGCACTGGGGGCCATGTAGAAGGTATCTCCCTTTCTGCTTCAGCTTTCCCCTGCAATCCACTATAGGTAAATTCATAGTGGTATTTTAACCAGGACCAGGAAATATGTCTGGATACTAGAATGTGCGAATTTGTACTGCTGAAATGCTACAAGAACCACTGGCACAGCTTTAGTCTGGGACAGATCAGCCCTCCTCCAAAAAACTCTCCGGCACAACTCGGAGCTGGTGCAGGACAGGGACCGTTCCCAGGAGGCAGTTGTATACACTCACCTTGTTCTGAAGCTGGAGAGAGTCCCAACAGCATGGATGCAGACCCTGGTGCTGCCCGGCCAAGAGCCAGAGAACGGGCTCATTAGCACAGGTAAGTCCTACACACATATGCTCACAAGCCCTCTGAGGAAAACAGCCTGCTGGTTACATCACTCACCCAGGAAATGAGACAAGTCAATTCTTCCAGGCTGAAGAAGTTCAAACCTCTGTCTCCTGCTTCTCTAGAAAGTTCCCTAATCACCAGACAAAGGTGCAGCTGGGACATGGGAAAGCAGGCAGCTTTTGCCCCCTGAGCTGACAATGTCTGTCAAAAATGCAAACAGCCTGGGGCAAGATCCTTGAAATGTGGTGAGTCTCAAGTCCAGCAAAAACATTTCTTGCTACACTAGGAGAGGTCAGGACTTCAGGCCACCTCTCTGCATTATTCTGTACAACCTATACATGTTCCTAAGGGTAGGGCAAGGATTAATGTTTCCTGTCTGGCAAAAGCCTTTTTATTCTGTTAGTCAACGTTTATTTTATAGCTGTTCCAGTGTTTGTAAATAGCAACCCTAAACATCACATGAAGAATTAAATGAAGAAAGTAAATGCTTGAAAACCATCACAGAAGAATGTATTTGTTTATTGTAACCTAAATCAAAGACCTTTCCCCACAGTTAGGTCACAGCAAGCGAGAGACATTGCCCTGGAGTGGTCAGGAGCTTTCTGACTCAGTTACTGCAATCTCCTCTACGACCTGCCCATTGCCCAAACAACCCTCTGCCCAAAGGATCTATATTAAAACCCTCTGGAGTTTCTCAAAGCTCTTTTTCCAACTATGGTGCTGTTCTCATACCCCCAGAACGAGGCAAAAGTGCTGGAGATGGTGCCCCACATGACTTCTGGCTAGTCTGAAGATGTAAGTATTGTTCTCTGAATTCAGTATCTGCTAATGCCTGCTCAAAGATGATCACACAAACTTTTTCTGCCTCAGAGGTGGCAATGGCTCCTTGGCAAACCGGAAGCTGACAAACCTCTAGTCACACAATCACAGAATCTACTGAGTTGGAGGGGACCCACAAGGACCACCAGTCCAAATCTTCAGTCAACAGCCCACATGGAAATCAAGCCCATGACCTTGGCATTATTAACACTATGCTCTAATCAACAGAGATAACTTCAGGGTTTGTATGGACTGAATGGTTAGAAATGGGCAGTGTTAGGATGTGGTTTCACAAACAGCTTCAGCCTCTAACACTGCAATGCTCCTGAAAGGGTCATCAGTGTAATCCTAAGAAAGAACACACCAGGTCTGCCATCTCAGGGCAGCAAAACTGGGATCCTGCTGCTAACACGTTTTTAAGCACTGGAAAAAGACAAATGTGCTGACAGCTGCTTCCTTCCATCTCAGCTCCCTATTCATTATCAAAGGTGAAGCTAATTAAATCTCTCCTAAAAAGCTGCTCAGACAACTGCGATAATTACTTCAGGCTAGGATGTGCGATAATTTATGTAATTCTGTGGGCCCACAGAGCTGCTGCAACATTCACAGGATCAATTCTAGCATTGGTTTTCCAAAAAAACCTGATCCATCACACCAGACAGGCATGATTCAGATTAATGAGGTAGAAGAGCGCATGCCTGCAGGGCTATGATCTCACTGGCATAATGGAGACATGGTGGGAAGGCTCCTGTGACTGGAGTGTTGGACTGGAAGGATACAGGCTCTTTAAGAAGGACAGGCAGGGGATACAAGGAGGGACTGTCATCCCCTATGTCACTGACTACCTGGAGTGCATGGAGCTCAGCCTGGGGATGGATGAGGAGCCATCTAGGAACTTTTGGGGCAGGATTAAAGCAAGGGCAGGGACGGGTGACATGATAGTGGGAGTCTGCTACAGGCCACCTGGTCAGGAAGACTGAGGGGGTAAGGTCCTCCATAGACAGCATCAGACTCATGTTCACAAACCTTGGTCCTCAAAGAGGACTTCAACCACCCCAATATTTGTTGGAAGGACAACCAGCAGGCCATAAGCAATCTAGAAGGTTCCTGGAACGTGTTGAGGCCAAATTACTTCTCCAAGTGATAGAGAAGCCAACAAGGAGAGGTGCTATGCTGGACTTTATTCTCACCAACAAGGAGGGGCTGGTGGAGAATATGACGCTCAAGGGCAGCCTTGGTTGCAGTGACCATGAAATGGTGAAGTCTCTTAGGGCAGTGAAGAGGGTGCACAGCAAGCTCAGTACCCCAGATTTCAGGAAAGCAGTCTTTGGCTTCTTCAGGGACCTGCTTAGTAGAGTACCATGGGATAAAGCCCTGGAGGGAAGAGGGGCCCAAGAAAGCTGGTTAATATTCAAGGATAACCTTCTCCAAGCTCAGAGCAACACACTCCAACAAAGAGAAATCAGGCAAAACCATCTGGTTGCCTACCCCTCTCTTTCTCAAAGCACATCCTATGAAGGAAGAGTAAGACATGATCTGTTTTTCTGAAGGCAACGCAAGGGGACTTGACCTTGCTGGTTCCTACCACAGCAATTATCTCTTTTCCACAGGTTCTGGAAGGACATGAAGTATAGACAGACACCTTACTGATGTATTATGGCAGACCTAGTGGTAGGAAACAGTGCCTGCATCTACTAAGCCAGTGGTTAGGGTGAGGTAGCTCATTAAGATTTCCCATCACCATCACTTAATATCTGTCAGTAGGCCAAGAAATTAGTAACCAGTAAAAGGCTGGTCAATGGACAGGAAGAGGGAAGATATTTGTTTGAACGGACATGGGTATTTTTCCATAAAAAGAAACCCTCCATTACATTTACAGAGAAATTGGTTCTTCTCTATGCTTGTTAATGTAAAGTAGGTGATTCTATTTAAAACAGTAGTTCTCATTTCATATGAGCAGGTATTTAGAGAGAGCAGAGTCTTCAGTTTGCAATGAGAATATTTATCATATTCTCTTCTCCCTCATGTTGTGACAAGTACAGCCCACGTACATTTTGCAGACTCATTTGTCTCCCTAACAGTCTCTGCCTCAAGATTTACAGTCACTGCTGAGGATTCACTGCTGTGCTGACAGTGCTGTGGTGCTACTGCTGCTACAACCACCCAGGTACCATAAAGATCATGAAAGATTTGGCAGCTCCTGTGTCCTGCTCTGAACAATATCTTTTTCCCATCTCCCCTTTGGAAGAAGAAGGTTCTGCCTTCCTCTGCCTTGGGCAGTGCTCTCCTAACTCTGCCCATGATTCACAGTGAGTCAGACACTTCTCAGATCTACCACATGCACATGAACAGACTCTGTAGTACATGTGAATGTTCACTACATGAGTGAGGAGCTCCCACATCTGCATCATTCAGCTAATCCATTGGTGAACACGTCCAGGTTTCTGACCTGGACAGACCTGTTGGAGCATCATAGCTCAGGATGGTCTTGGATCTTAACAAAATGTGTCCAGGCAAACTTTCTGTGTGGTATAACAGAGTATGTCCAACAGACCCAGACATTTCTGTTTTCCTCTAGCAGCTCATACAGCTCGAGCCCACTGAAGGAATGGGTTGTCACAGCTCCTAATTTGATCTGAGGGCTGGGGAGACATTTCTTCAGTCCCCTTTGGGAGAGTACTTGTCAAGACCTTCAGGGCAAAGGCAAGACTTATTCTTAGGCTTCAAAATATGCTCAAACCCCCATGCTGGGGAGATTGCAGGGTTCAGCTCAAGTTGAACATTTCCTTTCACCACAAAGGGTCATTGCCTGGAAAAGAGACTGTGGCACTGCCCTGCAAGAATATGTAAACACCAGTCCAGTGGTAAGGGAATGTGGGAGATAATTCAAATGCTTCCCCTAAATTTATGAGACCTGACAGTTCTGCTGAGGCTGAACAGAAAAAAAATGCAATGTGCTCAACCACTTGAGAAAGTTTAGATGTGGGGTTTCAGGTGACTGCAAAGAATTGACATAGAGGGGAGGTGAAGTGTTGGTTAGGTGAAAAGAGCACTGCCACTCCTCCCGCCCCATTAACAACAGTTTCTCCATGAGCCCCAACTGCCTTGCATTAAGTCCACCAGCTCTCTATGATGTGCAGACAACACCATGAACTGGGGTTACTAGGGGAATTTCAGAGGGTGTTAGGCACCTGAACAGGTCAACAGATCCTTACCTATCTGCCTATACCTCTTGCACAGCCAGGAGTTGCCTCTGGATTCCCATAGCAACTTTCCCATTGGACCACTGCCATGATTTTCTGCTTCATTACGTGCATTCATTTCCAATTGGATCTTGATGACTTGTCAACTGTTGAAAGCACTGGGACAAATCAAGGATAAAGAAAACTACTGGAATTTAAAAGAAATGTAATCTTTTCCCATGGGTTTCCATACCCATCTGGGTGTGCTGCTGTCACTGATGACCCAAAATGATTTAAAACCATGGTCTATTGGTCTCAGAGCAGAGACCAGACTTCAGAGACCACAGAGGAAAAGAACATACATAATCCAAAACACATTAACATGACAGAAGGAAAGGCTCTCTCTAGAGGATGAAAATGCAAGGAGCGCATTAGAACAGCCACTTCTAGCTGTATGAACACTCTGGATCAAGTGCTGTGTGCTGAGATTGCTAAAGCAAACATGAAAATATAGCAAGCACATATGTGTCTGCTCCCAATATACCACTGCACCAAATCAGGTCATGTCCTGCCCCATCAGCTTCTATAAACATCAGGTGGGCTGTCAGAATGTAATGCAAGATGGCACCCAACCCAATTTAACCTTTGTTTAAAGTAAGCCAGGTATTGCTGTTAAGGCAGACAGCACTTCTGCATGCATAGAAAGCAATAGCTGCAAAATTACCTGCTTCAGGAGTGGTTGGAAACCACACACAGCTTCTCTCTCCTGGGCTTAGTACCTGCTGTGGAAGTAATACATCCTAACAGGAGCTGGCTGGCACGAATTAGCACTGGAAGCAGGCTGGCCTCATCATTCAGATGCCAGCCTAAGATCCAGAAGGCATGAATTTGACTCATTACTGCAGCACAGATTCCCTGGTGATGCTGGTCTCTCCAAGCATTCGTTCCTTGCTGGATCTCTTGAGGATTATCAGTGCAGGCAAACTAGTCTTGTGAGAGAGATGTCAGGGATAAAACACATTATGTGCTGTTCCAGTGCTACACTATCAAGGGGGAAGCAATACATTATTCCCTCCTATAATTCTGAGCTCCAGTCCTTTCCACTAGATTAAAAATTAAATGCAGGGTGATAAAGATTTTAATGAGAGTCCTTTACTGCTGTGGAGGTATGCATAGGATTCCTCCTGGAAACATGCACAGAGGTCTGTGAACCATCAGCAGAAAACCCTTCCTCCTGTGGCAAGAGCCCCTGATTTCACCTCCCTGAAGCTGAACTTTTCTGTCTCTGGGCTTTGTTCCTCACTTCTCAAAATGGAAGTCAGGTTCCCTGTGGATCATTTGCAGAAAGCAGAAGTGTCATGTTAGAAAACAAGAACTAGATAGCATGCCTGGGGCCTTCAAGTCATTTCCTTTGGAGTCAGAGAATAATACCTTGCACCTTACCTTTCTCAGAGAGTCTTCCTACTTTCCTTTTTAATGTGTTTGATTTCCAAACTCCATGACACACGTCTTACATTTCACTTGTCAGTACAAGTATTGATTCACAGTTTGCATTTGAAGTATTTAAGCTTTTCCCTCATTCACCCCACATGACAGATTTAAGATGAGTACCTCAGCAGTTCCTCAGTGTCCTCCTCGGGACCCCTGCTCAGCACATACTTGCTGTTCTCACAGGCATCTGGCAGCAGCAGTGAGTCACCCAGTCTCACCACCCCACCAAGGTCTGGATCTTCAAATAATTTCAGATCTAGAAAGGGGAACCAGAAAATGCTGTAGTTAGATCACACAATGTAACACGATGCTTGCACTAACATTAGCTAGTAAATGTGTCTACTGGGCTAAAAAAACAGATCATGTAGACAATTATGTTTTTAACAAAGACTTCCAATCCACAAAGTGCAGTGATACTCTGCACTCTCAGGACTTGGTAAATCTGCTTTTTCCTTGCACTCAGCAGTAGGTCACATTACTCTTGTTAGTGTGGCATGAGTGACTGTGGGACAGACAGCTCCTACACAGACCTTAATATCCCAGTTCAAAATGTTTACAGTAAACATCTATGGGACCTGTATAGGTCTTATTCTTTCTGAATGATTCTAAATGATTCTGCTCAGCTGAAAATTTACCTTAACATTCCCAAGTAATTATTTAGCTTGTATATTCTGTACCACCATAATTTAAAAGCTCTATTTTAGATAAAATAATCAGTGTATTTACAAATATAGAACAGATTTACTCTCTTTCATCTTCTTTCTGGGACCAACTGATGAGAAATCTTCTTCTGGACCAAAGAGTCCTTCATCTGGATCCACTTCCTCTTCAAAAAGGGTTAATTTGGGTTTCTCTTCCTTGGTTGGAGGAGCAGGTGCCTTTTTTGCTTTTTTAGTTCTAAAACAAAAGAGGAAAAGGAAGTCAGCTCCAATTCTTCATTTAACAAGGAAGATTTATGTTTAGAAAGTCTCTGCTGAAAATACATGGCAGGAGGCTACGAAAGGTCTATAGAAAGGTGCACAGACATCTCTTAGTCACTGGCAGGAATGGGATACTGAGCTGGAGGGACTGTTGTCTGATGTACTGTACATATGCCTATGTTGTGTATTCCTAAGAACTGACAAGGAGCCCAGTGGGAATGGGAAGAGCAGGGCTAACAATGCTGTACTGTGCAAACTGCCACTCAAACCCATTTATTTTAAGCAGTTATACTCCTCCCACACAGAAAGCTTAAAATAAGAAAGAAGGCCAGCAACACTGGCCAGCAACACTGTCCTAGATGGACAGAAAGGGATGGCTTGAAAAACAAAGTGCAGGTTGGTCCATTGCATGATCCTTTTGGACAGGATTTAAAAAATCTCTTTGGCTCCATTTCCCCACCAGTTCCTGCTGCTGTTTCTGATTGCTGCATACTTCCTTCATAAAGGTGTTAGACACTCCCCTCATCCCCTCAGGAGATGTACTGTGAGACTACACCACCTTTAAGCTTAAGCAAGCAGGAACTGGAAGAGACTTGGTGGACAGGCTGCTATTAGCAGAATTTACAAATGTCACCCATACTTTCTTGAACCAAAGACAGGATTAACTTCCTCTAAATTTAGTCCTCTAAAAATCTGACAGTGGGACAAAGTTAATTTTTAGGCTTCTTCTCTACTCAGTGGACAGAGACACACATCTCCATAGGGCAATGAATCCCACCTATGTTTAACACTGGATATCTGGATACAATAAATCTCTGAAGATCTCCTCCTCTCCCCACACTCTGGAGAAAGAAGCTAAAACCTAGTTTGGATAAAAGGCCTCATTTGCACATGGCTTAAACAAGGAGAGTTGAATGCCCTTCCAAGAGCTGAGTGAAAAGTTTGTGCTGCTTACTTCCACACCCAGGACTCATCTTCCACTGGCTGAAACTACAAGGCCACTCTCACAAGAAAGCAACTTGAGCTATGAGCAAACCCCAATCTGTTCCTAAGCCCTCACCTTCCTTATGCTCAAGGGTAAAAAAGAAAATTTAGAGAACGGGAAAAAACCTTTGGGTGAAAAGTCCAATTCAAACTAAGCTGAAAGAGAAGTATTCCTTAGGACAGCATGTCCTTCCTAAGTAATTGCCACATTTCAGAGACCCTCAGAACCTTACTCTCAGCAGTCTTGGCCTTGCAATTTCTCAGGTAGACCCTTTGAGGCCTCTTACAATAGAAGATCTGATCTTCTGCTTTGCGTAGAGCAGGTCAGGTTTCAGCCTAAAGCAAATCCAATTATCAGCACTTATCATGCCACAGTCATCAAAAACTAAAGAACAAGGTCAAAAGATTACACATACATTCCAATTACATTAAAGAATCTTGTAAAATCCTCTTCCGATTACAGCTGCACACAAAAGAGTGGAGACCAGTTACTTTCAGTTATTTTCAAAAGTTTATTATCAACAAGAACTCATGGATGTTACTACCTTGCTACCACCACTTTGTCTCAACAATGGCAAATGCAGCACTTTGGAGGCCCAAGAACAGGCCCCATGGAGAACTTAAACATGGCTTTATTTGGAAATATACCCTAGCTGATACAGTAAAGGTATCTGCAGTTGTCAGCAACTAGTTTGCTGTACTATTTATGACATAAACCTTCATTTTAAAGCAGAAGAAACTTCATTTTTTTTTTTATTTTGCATTCATATTCATTATGGATATGCCTTGAGCAACTTCTGAATTTGAGCTACTTTTGAAAGCTCAGCTCCAAGGAACTGCTTCAGACTGAAGCATTTGTAAAAGACCCTTCTTCCAAAATCTGTCAAAATCTAAAGGTATAATATGTACAAATCAGACAGCTTTCACTCAGGATTTCTACACGCACTCAAATTCTTTGCTTTATTAACTGTGGTAAGGAATCTATCACTCAAATGAATCTTAGTATTAAAGTAAAAGGTAAAAAATGAGAGCCATTATATTTAACCACAAAATCAGAAGAACAATAAGACTGAGTCTTTCAGAGCTGACAAACTGACTAAAAATAGAATTATTAGACAGAAATAAATCCAATCTACCGGGGAAGAAGCAACCTTTATTTGCATAATTCAAGCCTCATAAAGTAGCCTTTGAGAGGTGAATGACAAAATAAATGTGGATTTGCCAACCTACAGAATGCCAAAAGTCTTTGACAAGATCCCTTGTCCATTCAGAGGGTTACAACAGCTCCCTTGATGCATAAGAACCTGTTACGCCACAGATACTTATATCCACGAGCCAGTACATTTCCAAGCAACTCCACCCCAGTGAAGTTAAGAAGGAGTTTACTAGCACTCAGCTGAAGTATTTGCAGTAAAGTTTACCAGTGTGGTGGGAAATACCAAAGAAAGGGAACAGAACCATAAAGACTGTCATAAAGAACAGCATGTAAACCAAAAATAATTGAACTGAAAGGTCCTAGTAACAACCCTCTGTTTAGTCCAACCACCAAACCAGCCCACTGACATGGGCTCACTTTCTGTTTTGCCAGGAGACTCCACTGGGCAGTAATGGCACAGGGCCAAAACCCCAGGGCTTGACCTGCTACTGGTAGGAACATCAGGAAGTTGGTTTTGTGCCTTCAAGTTGTTTCCCCTCACTACCCTCCTAAGGAAGTCACAGCTGGACTGCCAAGTAATTCCAGCATATCCATACAGGGACTCTGTTGAGGTCAGGCTCTAACTGGGAAACAGGATTCCCACGGTTCTGTATTTAGCTGTGCCAGTCCAGACTGTGCACTGCTGAGCAGAGGTCAGTGGATGAGAATGGGTGTGTTAAGAAGTTTCAGAGCCTGTCTGAGTTCTGGTTTCAGAATCAGCTGCAGCTGGCTTGAGTGTGCATCTGCCTGCCCTCTCATTCCCCCCTCTACATATTCCTGCTACCTCCCCATAAGCAGGGACTTAGCTGGAGCTGAGCTGATTGTGAAGCCACACGCTGGTGGCCCTTCAGAGGAGAACCTGCAAGGACATTTAATTTGATGATCATGATGTGCCAGGGTGCAGTAAACTTGTGCAGGGATGCAGAGGCTTTTGGGATGACAGAAACAAAGTAACATTTGGTTTTCCAAAGTATTACTGTACTCAAGCCCTGCACTTCATTAGAACCTTCCTCATACATCACGCTCACAACCTTGGGATCTGACATTTTGAAACTACCAGCATCCAGCTGGTGGAAGATGACCCGTGTCATTGCTACTTTTTTGTTGCTGAAACAAGTGAACCTTTGGAACATCACTCTAGTGAATGATTAAAAATATCAACAAATACCAAACCAGCCCTAAAGAAGATGTATCCTTTATTCAGTGAAACTACTTACCCAGTTGAGCCAGTTGAAAGAACTGTGAGAATCACAGGAATAACACTGCTGTCTCCTGCTCTGACTCTTCCACTGGCTTCCTAACTGACATGGACCAAAACAGGATGGTCAAAAATCAAGAGTATATGAATCCAACTAGTCAGTCTGCTGGCACACCTGAAAGTCCAGCTGAGACTCCTGGCTCCCAAATGATTCTCAAATCACCCAAGAAAATGCCAACAAAACCCTGCATGCAAAGACACTTTCAAACCTAACCTGTTTTGTGAGCACAATTCTCTTGTTATTGTTTACCAAACACAATGTAGGTCACTCATTTGGCAGCCTCCAGGTCTCACTGGCACTGCAATCATGCAAATATGCTTTCTGGTCAGCTGCAGAAAACAGCAATGAGGATGACTAAGACACTCCAAAGTCAGAAGATTCTCAGAACTGTATGTGTGATGGCTGTATTATGAAACATTGAATCTCCAGATCTAACACGTGGTGACACGTGGCTTAAATCACAAAGTATTGTGCTCTCTACAGAGGAGTCCCTAACCTATGATCACTGCTAGGTTAAAACAGTGAGTGTTGTTATCAGAGTATGTGTAATCTCAGCACACTGACAAAAATTTACAGAATTTATTGTTCTGAAAATGTGACCATCTCTTTTTCGTAGAAATAAAATTATGCTCCAGGAAAGAAATGTTACAGTAATATATATATAAAAAAAAAAGACTTATTCAGAACATACATACTCCTATTTTAAGTATCCATGGGATTTTACATGGGAAGAGATCTCTAATATAAATGGACACCCCAACTCCTACAAATCTACAGAACAAAAGAACTACAGCTAAAATAGCAGCAGTACTAGCACATCTTATTGAAAATCATTTCTGAAAAACAAAGAACCTATACACTAGTTCCTGCAGAAAACAAAATGTCATCTGCTGCTTTCTTTTCATTCAACAGTGCTCATTTTCCAAAGCTGCTTGATAATAACAGACAGGACAAAAGGGGTCATTCTCATCCACTTTGGGCAAGGGATGCCCAATAGAAATTCTAAGCCCGTCAGCTCAGCACAGCCTGACTGCTGAGCATTAAGCAACCATGACAAGTGTTGGCCACAGGGATACTTTACCTCACACAGTAATCCTCTTCTTGTGGACATCACAGTAACATACAGTATTTTAAATGCCTCTGGCATATTCCAAAATAAGATAATGCATAATAGATGGGATAAATCTCCTATTAGAAATCATCTGGAAGAAAAGCATTCAGTTGCAGGCAAAGTTTCTCTGCTGCAGCCCCAAGATTAGGTCAGTCTTGGACTACTGTTCCAGCAGAGCAACAGATGGAAAGGAAGCCTGAAGGAACAGATTTTCAAGAGTTCAGGTCCCATCTAGGGACCTGCTTTTGCGGAGAGATTTTTCTGAAGGGCTCAGCACTGAAGAGTACCTCTCCTTCCTAAATGAAGCCAAGCTGGTTTTGTAATCTGTCCTTAAGCTTTCTGATTACATTAATTTTCAATTTAATTTGAAAACAGATGAGAAGACCACAGATGGACTTTTGTTTAGTACACAGCTCATTAGCAATAATCATAATACAGAAACATTTCCTAAAATGTTTTCAACTAAATAACTAATAAAGCACACAGGCACTCGTATGGCTGGCAAGGGAACTAGGGTTACAGAGTAGATTGCAAAGAAAATTAACATAAAGGAAATTTATAATTTTCCTCTGATTTTCTAGACTAAACCAGAACATGAGACTTGCTGAAATAAGGACAACAAAAGACAAGTTTCAAAACACAATCATGTCTGAATGAAACCACAGTGGTCTAGAACAAGACAGGCATAATAAAGTTGCCAATAATGATGTGAAAGAGCCAAAAATGCTCACTAGAATTTGAGGTTTCATCTGCAAAGCAGCAGAATGGTACTTTCAGGGTTTCTGCAACAGTGAATTTTTTCTTATCCTAATACTCATGGTAATGATGCACATTTTCAAATATGCAATACCAGATAGCACATACTAGGGTGTTTAGAAAAAATTGGCCAAGTATCTTGGACCACCCTAGATATAACAACTCAACACATTTGAGAACTCCAGGAAGGTTACAGAGGAATAAAAATGAAGCCATTTCAGAAATCAGAAAAGTTAGAAAATCAGAAAAATAAAGAAGCACAGGCTGGTGAGCATTGCCTTGGTGCTTGGTAAGATTATAGAAAGTCAGATAATCAGATGTAATCAGCAAGTAATTAAAAGAGCAATCATTATTAAAATCTGGCTGGAATCATGCTGCTATTTTCTTTTCATGAGCCTACATTAATGGCATCTTACCCAAGGACTGACACAGCAATCATGAAGTTCCCACTGTTTTCTTCCAAAGCAGAAGCAGGATGATGGAAGCTCCTATCCTCCGGGTGCTGCAGGCAGGGATCTCACTGCAGCATTGCAGGGATCTGCTTCTCTACAGAGAGATCTTGAGCTACCTCTGCATTAGCTTGGACACACACATGCCTCAAGGAAGAAGGGATGAAACCAAAACACTTTTTTTGGTTTTCGTCTTGTATTTGGTAGGACAAGGAAGAGAAAACATTGTCTTTCTGTTCAGTCTATGAATTAGTAGAAGAGCTACAATTCTGCCCAATTCCACTCTATTTCTCCTTTTCATGCCTCCTCAATAATTTTCCCAAATTTCTGGCCAGCATCAGATATTTCCTTGCTCCACCTCCAGAATCTGCAGTGCTGCCTTATCCTCTAGACTGCTAATTGGGCCTCCTTGTCATCTTCAGTGCTCTTCTTCACATTATGCACCTCTTACCTTCTAGACCTCTGTTCTGGACTCTTTCTGCTTTAACCCTAAAGATTACTATCATGGTCAAACTATGCTTTTGAAAAAGACCACAGGCAGTAACTGAAGGAGAAACAGGAAGCTTCAAAGGGAAAGTGGGAAAATGCAGATGGGAGGGTAAGTTAAAAAAAAAAAAGTATAAAATCAGCAGAGGTAACAGTAGGCAAGTTAGCAAAGCAAGAGAAAGGGAAGAGGTTGAAACTGATAAAAAAAAATAACCAGCTATAACCGCCAACCACTGAAAATAAACAACATTTACTAGTCAGTTTTCAAAAAAAAAAAAAAAAAGACAAAATTCATATCAAATGTTAAATAAATGCAAAATCTTTCTGGAGAAAGGAAGCTTTATTGCAAAAAAATTACGCTGAACAGTTTGAACCTAAAAAATTCTGCAAGAAATTATTCCTTAATTTATTTCCTTTAATGTCATTATTCAAACTAATGGAGTTACTTTTAAGAATAGGCTCTAGCTTTATGTTCTAACCCTATAAAAATTACAGTCTAAGAAAGAAAATCCATTCTCTTACACTAATTACTGCTTGTTACAGGTCTGTAGCTCCAAAACCAACAACTTCTATAGCGAGTACTCTGTTTCATGCCTGTAAAGTGATGCCTACACGCAGTATAACTCAGCAATAAAATGTGCCACATGACAAGAATTTAAATGTCATGAAATCAACCTGCCAACATCGTGCCTTTATGAGACATTCTTCACAAAACATCCTGAGCAGCTTCACAACCCAAGTCAACCAAGCTGAAACAAAGAGGGTGTGAAAAAACTCGCTAGTGAGCATGTTAACTGTCACATGCACAACAGATTCAGGACCAAACTCCAAAAAAGAAGGCCTCACAAAGAAGGAATTGAAGGTACTGAAAGTATCCACTGTTGTGGTAAGAATTCTTACAGCTAACCAAGTAAAAGCAAAAAACAGCAACCATTTTGGAGAAGCGATTGGTTTCTTCAACACTGAACCACACACACGCGTGAACATACCACCTTCTTGTTACTGAACATGAGAATACCTGATGACTCATTTTGTGTTGGGTGTTGGGTGTCGTTGAAGTGTTGGGTGCACCTCTGAGTCACAGAACTCTAGTGTCATAAAATGGCTTGGGTTGGAAGAAGCCTTAAAGATCACCTAGTCCAACCCCTCTGCTGTGGGCAGGGACAATTTTCACTAGATCAGGTCGCTCAGAGCCCCATCCAACCTGTCTTTGAACACTTCAAGGGATGGGGCAGCCACAACCTCTCTGGGCAACCTGTGCCAGTGCCTCACCACCCTTATTGTACTTACAGCTCATCTAAATCCACCCTCTTTCAGCCTAAAACTGAAAGTTTTAAAGTTGTCTTCTCATTACAGGCCTTGATAAAGTCAAATCAGCAGGACCTGCAAGTGTTTGGTGCCTCCTCCCAAGGACAGGCAGCCTGACCCACATCTACTTCATACAGTTTTAACTTCGTGTTACCTAATCTTCGGCTCCTCACAACAGAATGCCATCATAGCCAGCGGCATCTCCTGCCACCTATGTTTGACAGTCCCTTGGCCTCATGTTGTGCTCCTCAGGAGGAGACCATTTCTCCTGCAGTGCTGCCTCACCTGAATTCCCTCCTCACTGCATCCTAAAGTAGAATGGGTACAGGAGCCCAGGCACAACTCTAATTTTCGTCTGTCTGTGAACAGAAAAGCCTCAAAGAGATAACAGAACAAGAAAGGATGCTTGCATCAAAATAGTCTGGCCTTTCTAATCCCAGATACTCTGTATAAAACTCAGTCTGAAGGGTGCCTTTCCTTTTTTTTGCCTGGTACCTGCACAGATTGACCCTCAACCTACAGAAAACCCCTAGCAACTTGCACATGATGTTCCAGTCTAAAATTCTGCCTGACATACCTGTCATACCACATCTAGAGAGCTTATGAAAAGCCTGAGAAGGGCTGGTTACCAGGGTAGTGAGCAGATTCCAGCAGTAGCCAAGTAGGATTTGGAAGTAGGGGCAGATTGCTTCCAAAGCACAGGGTCTTGACTGCCTGAGGAGGGACCATAGGGCTGAGCCTGGCTCCCTCACTCACATCTTGCTGTTCACAGAGGTCACTTTTTCCTCTTGACTATGTCATGGGTAAAAGAAACCTATCACCACAACTCAGAGATGGCTCTACAGGAACTACAATAGAGAAGGACACAGTGAGACATTGTCAGAGTTAAATGACGCTGCTGTTGCAGACGTAGCGCCCTGCTCCCACTGCTGCCTCTCCTGATGATCATGAGATCAAATCCTCTTCCATAAAAAGAGAACACAGCTTTCCTGCCTAGAGGTTTCATGTGCTGATTTTGTTTTTTAAACAGAGGTAAGATAAAATTGCTCTGGGTGAAATATTCCCCAGGCCATGGATATACCTACTGCAGGAAGCAACTCCACTTGTGATGTTGCAGACACTGCTGGAGGTCAGACTGTAGGAAAAGCCACACCAGGGAGCACCACAGACAACAAACTCTCCCTCCTAAGCAAGACACTGAGGCTCTGCAGTGGCAGCTTTTTTTCTGCTGCAAGCAGAAAAACAGATGACGTAATTCTGCATTTTTTAAACTGGACTCCTGTTTATGTTTTTATCACTAACTGGCCTGACTTCACAGCTCAGAAGCTTCTGCAACATAAGTAATTTCAGGGGCTGAGCACTGAGCTCAGTGTGTCCAACAGCTGGTTGTCAGGATGAAGGGAAGGTCCTGCTGGGGAAGCACCAGGAGCCCTTTGTGGAGCACAGTGGGGCCAGGCACCGAATTACAGAAACCTGCTAAATGCAAGCAAACCACAACACGTGATTAAAAGAAGAAGAAATAAGTAGTGTGCACAAATGCACAAGTATTCTGCCTTGTGCATGAGGTCCAGTGCAGTGCAGGTGTTATTTGGCAGACATGATAATATTCTAAAATCATAACCAAAATCATTCCCCTCCTATTGGCAAAAAACCCCTCAGAGCTCAGCTCAGTCAGAGTGACACTTGCTATTCCCACAGCACTCTAAAGAGATGGTAGATGGATGATCTCAGCAAGGCCTCCAACTAGCATCTCACATCCCCAGAGAATTATGACTAGACATAAGTGACACAAGCCTGTAGATCCACACATCTGATTCACTGCAGACCCTCCTCCTCACTCCTGCTCAGCCACCTGATGATCTGCTACTGCCCACTGGCCCCTTGGGGCTGGCTCCATTAAAAATACTGACAATTCCTGTGCTGCAAGGGATGCTGCAGGGAAAATGGATCAGGGAACATAGCCTGTGGTAGAAATGCTGGTATACATCTCAGGCTATCGCACACCAGATGACGTGAGAAGTCAGGCTTGCATGGCGGCAAAAAGCACCAAGTGTGTAGTGCTCTTTGAGCTCCTTCCAGGTTTAGCTGCTGTTGACTCACAGTGTGAGCCTCAGCCAGTAATTTGATCCTTTCGGTCAGTTTGCTGACTCAAAAATCCTAAATGCACTCAAAAAACATTAAAGTTATGCCATTTTACAACAGTGAAGAGTCTTGTGCCATCTAGTAAGTTGGAGGCACGCGAGAAATTACCTGAGGTTTGGTAAGGGGGATCTTTGGTTGAATACACAGAAGGGGGAGCAGAAACCATATCACTGATCTGCATCAGGAGAGGGACTCGTGGAAAAGTGCTGAAATGATGCTGATGACAGCAAGGGAGTAACAATTACAAATAACTGCATGATGTTTTAAGCTTTTACTCCCTGGTGTTACAGTGGGTATGGCAGCTTTGGAGGAAGAATGATGAGTTCCGATAGAAAACAGACCCAGGGCACTTCAGGATTTGAATCCATAAGGCAGAATGCTACAGCAACCTTTCACGTGCCACATAGCTAGGACAGAGAACCAACACTACAGGGTCAATGTGGTCATAATGTCCCCCTGTGCTGCCGAGGGGAAGGAGGTAGAGAAAATGAAGAGTGCAGTTGAGCCCAGGAATAAGGGAATGGGGGGGGGAAGGTGTTTTATAATTCAATTTTATTTCTTATTATCCTACTCTAACTTGATTGGTAATAAATTCCATTCATTTCCCCAAATGGAGTCTGTTTTGCCCATGACAGTCACTGGTGAGTGATCTCTCCCTGCCCTTATCTTGACCCACGAGTCTTTCATTATAATTTCTCTTCCCTGCCTAGCTGAGGAGGGCAGTGATAGAGCAGCTTTGGTGGGCAGCTGGTGTCCAGCCAGGGTTAACCCACTACACCTGCCTGTGGTCTCTCCAAGGCAGGGAAGGGTTTTGAGGTTGCTCACCTTCCCACGACTGGCAGAATTCCACAGCAGAGCTGCCATGAGCATAGGAGGCAGCACACACACCCCCCTGCTGAACAACAGAGCTGGGGCAGGACTGTATCCATACTATAAAACACTTGGCCTTGGTCTTCCCTTTCTCTGTGTGATGTTCTGGAATTAGTATTTATTCTGTATCCGATTTTCAGTTCAAGTGCTTGGAATGACATGAGGGTTGTGCTAGAGCTCTGCAAAGTCACAGCCCGAAACAGTGCTTATGACATGCTTTGGGCACAGAACAAAGGCACATGGGGGTGTTTGAAGAAGCAAAGGTTGGTGAGATACTGCCAGAGGACTGTATATGGAGGCAAGTTTGATGCAGTCTTCTCTATGTCACCTTCTGGAAGTGGTCCTTGAGAGAGGCCCCTCCAAGGAAGAACCGAGAAGCAAAGAGCTGAAAGGAGACTGTCCTTTGCCATGTTGTCCATTTGGCTGCAGGGTTTAAGGACACCTTGGCATCCTTCAGTATCCATCAGTAGCACAGAACAGCACCATGACTGCATCCCTCCTGTGAGCAATGGTGCTGTGCTGCCAACAGCTGGGAAATGCCTGGCAGACCAAGGATGTTCCTCCATGAGAGTAAGGGATACAACAGGCTGGGTAACATCTCCCACCACCTCCCAAGGGCAACTAAAACAATGCTTATTGCCAACAAACCACTATGTTTGCCAACAGACCCCAAACACCTCATGATCCTTCAGAATTCATTCTCTCTGCACCTCTGCATGTCAGGGCATGCCAGTACTGTTCTTTTACAAATCAGGAATAAAATGAGGTCCTGAAAACCAGAAGTGAGCTATCTGCAGCCTAAGCAGGATGTCTTTGAAATGAAGAATTGAAAACTAATTCTTCTGAGGCCTTGGCCAGCAGTTCTGGACCACATGCTTCTCCTTCCCATTTCAGCATCCCACACTGTGTGGCACTGCCCTTGTCTCCTGGCAGCACCACTGAACAAATAAAAGTGAATAAACAATAAGTGAGGTCAGGGTTTGCAGTAACAGCCCCTGAGGGAGGAAGAGAGGGTTAGCCCTCAGGAGCCTCCTGAAAATGCACTTGCCTTTTTTCATATAACGGGACAGTGGGGGCCATGGTTCTGTCATTCATAGCCAGGAAAAGTAAGATGGATGACTTGGGAACAAGCTTCCAGGACAAGAGTGTTATACACAACAACAGCCTATGCTGGCAGATAACACATCACATAGATGAAAAATGAGATGTCTGTTGCAAATGGGTCTAGATAATGTTATAAGTTGGTTTTGAGAGCATGACACTATGTTTTGTGTTTAATGAAGCCTTGAAGTATGCCTCAGATACTATCAGAGACAAAAAGCAATAAAGGAAGAAGAAAGCTTGGAAGTCTTCCATCCAAGCCACTTCAATCCATCTGTGCCTCGTGCCAATAAGCAGCAGTTATTACAGAAAATCGTGGTTCAGAAAGCAGACCTCAGAAAACAGCCTATACTAGCAAAAACCCAAGTCAAGACCTTTTCCAAGCCACCACAGCTCACACCCTCATGGCTGAACTCTGTTACAGTTCAAAAGAGGCAGGCTGCACCCATCCAGTCCTGGGTGAGCTCCTGAGCTGTGCCATCATCCAAAAGAGTGCCAGCTGAGAGGAACCACAGCAGCCAGCTCCACTCTTGCTGCAAAATGCCCTTGGTGGTTTATGATCACAGAGCATCCTCAAGTGCCAGGCCCACAGTCATCACTGCCTGCACCAAGAAAAGCCTCATTACAGGATCCCAATGGCTCCAATCCTGACCCCTAAACATGCACTTTCTTCAGGCTGCCCTGTTGGCAACGAAAAGCCAACACATATACCAGCACACAAATTTAGTCAGAGCTTGTGCTGAGATGATGGCACACAGTAACTGCCCTGTGAGTTTCTAGCATGCTTCCTGGCATGAACTTGGCCCAGGCTAATCACTGCTTTCCCAAATGATGCCTGGACATGGTTTAGGGATCGTTACAGGCTTAGGGCCTTTCCTGTTTTGGACATGGCCAACTCGCTCTGAGGAGCAGAAGGATTTAGCTGTTGGACAGAAGCTACTTTATTCTAGTTGGCAAAAGCAACACTACAGTTCCTATCTGCTTTTATTTACTAGTTTAGCCACAGTCAAATCACCTACCACAGCTGTGTATTTTACTGTGATGACAATCTTAGCCCCCTTATGATCTGGACATAACTGGGCATCTCAGGCAACATGGAAAGAAAGGTTTCAAGTCTTTCCAAAATTTATAGAAGGTACTGAAAAGCATTTCTTTCACTTCAATGACAATGGTCATTAACAGCTATCTGAATGCCACATTTTTGTGTAAAGAAGTAAAGAATTTCTTTTTTCCAGGCAGATCTACAAAATCAGTTTTATTCCTTTTACCAAAGGGATAATGGAGAGATCCAGCCTTTTAGTAGTGTGATATGACCCAAGAAATTCAAGTGCAAAATGAAGAGCTGCTGAGTCCCAGATGTGTGTCTGTCCTCAGGGACATTCCTCCTTTAACTGGCACTTCAGATGACTCCAGACCTGGCCAACTGCTGCAAGGGCAGTAGGAAGAAATGTGATCCCCAGGTGTGTCAATTAGTACTGGTCTATAGTTACAATGGCTAATTCATGCATTTTTGGCAAAGTTTTACAGATTGCTTCCAAAAATGGTTTTCCAAAAGCTGATTCTTTGATCCTTTGAAACAAAGACAGAAGTGTCTGCAGCAGACCCATGGGGAAAAGGGAACAATGATTTTATTAAGTCTGCTGAATTAGGAACCTGACAGCATCAGATGAAAGGAAAAGCAAGTCTCCCATCTCAATTTAAACTGAGCACACATTCACCCTACAGACAGCTTCTTCTATGGCAAACAATTCTGTTATACTTGGTGAACAGAAAAGCAATAGGGCAGCTCTGAATCCATCCCTCATTAGCAGTCTGCCTCATCTAGGAGCAGTTCCCTGCATCTGTCAATTAAAGATTCCCCCTCGGTGCCTTGGTGAAAGGAGCAGGCTCATCGATGAGGTAATGCTTTTCTATGCTAATTAAGGATTTGAGTCATCCTATTATTGTAAAGTCCATGAAACAAAACATGTTTAAATCTGCCCAATTACATCATGAACAATCCTCTTCCAAAGCAGAGGTAAAAAAAGACACACTTCTGATTCTGTGTAGTCATAAATTTATCCTATGGCCCTTCTAAAGGATCTCCTGCCTCCTACGAACCTGTCTCAGTTAAGTAAGGACTTGCTGAATATGCCTGGAGAACGGCTCCTGCGTGCCTTCAGTGCTGCTTAGTTCTGCTACAAATGCCTGCACATCGCTGTCAAACAGGATGGGGAAACCAAAAGCTGAGAGTTCACTCAGATGACTATGGGAATTATTTGAAAGCTGGTGCCAGCTAGTGGCAATGGTATTTCATTCCAGTTCCCTGATATTACTTCGCTCTACAGTTCTTCTATATACATAAAAGTGTGTGGTTTTATTGCTTTAGTACATTGTAAACAATGAACCAGGTCTGTTAAAAATTCTGTGATATCTTCCTTAAAAGCAGACTATCTACTTTAGCAATCTAGTCAAATTCCAGACTGGGTATTATGTTGATGCAATTCCCTCTATGTTCCCAGTTAAATTAAGTGTTCTTCACTTACAGTCTGATGCTGCAATGAAGTCTTGCACTAAGCTATTAGGTCCTTGCTGCATTTTACCCCAGGTGTAGTTACATTTGTGTTCTGCTTGAAAACACCACCGGATGGTACACACAGCTGTAACACTACACAGATTGGAGAGCTATTTTCAGCCCTTTGGGTTTAGGATGATGGCATAAACACAAATTAACTATTTATAAAACCCATTAAAGTATATTCTGTGTTCTAATCAGAAAGAAAATGAAGCACATTAAAATAATTACTTAAACTCCTTCCCAAAGGATCCTTGTGTTCCAGCTGTGTATGTACTGGAATCGCTCAAGCCAGTCATGACAGAAACTTACCACTGAAGTATAAGCCAGGCAATTGCTTAAAAACCTGGGGAAATAATGACTGCATAATCTCATGGGACCAAAAATCCAACGCTAGACAGGAAAATATGAAAGTAGATAAGGACAATGCTGGCACAGGGAAAGACTCTCACAAGTTTTCCTTAGGTCAGGGAAATACTATTTCCAGAATACAAGAAAACACAGAGCAGACAACTTTAGATCTCTAAGTTATGTATCCACTTCTCTCCAAACCTCTCCCACAGTGTGAGTTGCCTAGCTCTGATCCAAGGTACAGTTCTTTCTGATAGCCAGAAGCAGACATAACAGCAATCACCTGTCCAATACGCTCTCTTGAAGGAGTGGTTATGGATATAACACATGGCAACTACCAGCCCAGGAGTACCAGAACACCTCAGTTTTCCTGACTGCACTTCCATTCAGTTGACTCTCCCAAAGAACACCAATGAGAGAAGAGGACCAAGTCCTTCACACATCCAACTTGATTCATATGGCTGGAAAGTGCAGCTAGGAAAGGTTCTCAGTTCCACCCCTTGCAGTTACACAGGCCTTAGTAGAGTTCTTCCTAGAGAACAGGTTTATTCTAGTCAGAAGACAACACAGTATGAATATGGATTATTCTGTGAGATCCAGCAACTAAACATGCTTTCATTTTCCAATGTTTTCTTTCAATCACCCTCAACCTTTCATCTGTGAGGTGACAGCAAGATTTCCATTAAAGAAACACACTGGAAGCTGTGCTCAGGAGATGGGATTGGCAGCACAAGAGAAAGGAAAGCCCATTGCATGGGAAGACACCACTCACAAAGCACCTGTAAACATAAAAAAGTTCAGGAGAGAAACTGGAGGGACTGAACTCCTGCAAGGAGAGCATCTCTGCCATCCTGCTTTACTCTCTAGCCACTCAGTTAAAACACCTTCAAGAAGAGGCTACAAGGTTGCCCCTGAAAAGGGTTGAGAGCAGGCAATTTATGAAAAATAAGTGAGGCTTATCCTTTAACTGGGAGAGTAATAAAGCCTTCTTTGCTGTCTTTTCTTCTTTCTCCTCACTTTGACAGGGAAGAACACCATACCAGAGTATGTCCTTGCTTTTCAGAAGAATTTCAAATGGCAGTAGAGGACCAGCAGAGTTGTTTACTGGGATTTTGTGAGTTGCCAATCTGACAGCAGCTGGATTGGAATTGCGACAAATACTTGTGTCACTTGGCAAAGTGATGGTTGAGCATGCCTTGCAACCTAAGCTTGTGACCCAACAACCAACAGAAAATAAAGATCTGCCTGTTCAAATCTCTGAAGGCTTCACAGCTGTGAGCGCGCATACACACACTGCTAGGAAAACAAAGCTCTTTATTCTCTCGTTCGTTGTTTAAATGATCTGAATTAAAGAAAAATAACCTGTATCTTTTCTCTTCTCTGATGTTTTGACACCTTCACACTCTCTCAGCTGATCTAGACAAACAGACTAGCTTTTCCACTGCTGTGTATGAATCCTACTGGATTCAGAGGGGAAGTCACACACATACGTGGCTAGACCAAAAGGCAGCTGTGAATTTGTGAGTGGTTGAGGAGTAGGAGAATGGCTGAGGAGTGGCAGAACTACAACCCTGCCAACCAAGGACCAGAAGGCACAGCAGCTGAACACACATTTTTACAAGTTTCCTCCAGACCATCTGTCCAGCAGACAGCAGCTGTGCCATGACACCACTCCAGCCTGCAGAAATTCTCTGCCTTGGAGGTGAAAATCCACCAGCAAGTACATTGCCCTCACCTATTACAGCTTTGGGCACTGCATCAAGAAAACCCCTTGGAAAGACGCTAAACGTAGGACTCCCCTTAAGCTGATTTCTGCCTCTTCATCAGCCACTCTCAGCGGCCCAAGGCTTCTGGCAGAGGAAGCAAGATCAAATGTTGCCATTCATTTCTTCCCCAAAGACAAAAGGCTGAGGCCATCTTGGCTCTTTTGCCATGACAGGGAAGAAAAGGCAAGGGAAGGGAGTACTGGGATGAACGGTATAGCCTGGCTACCATTAAGGGGCTGGGAAACACGAAGGTGTAGGATACAACCAGGAACAACTGCTGGCTTGTGTGCCAACCCACCTCCTCCTGCAGCTTGCCTGGCTCTGCAGGGCTCTGGCAAGGCCAGGGCTGGCTCCTGGCTGCTCACTCCCTGCCAATCTGCTGCTCAAAGCCATCACCAATTTCATCTGCAGCCAGAAAAGGCCCTGAGTCCTTTAATAATCTCCTTACCAACTAAACCCAGCAACGGGAAACCTCTGGCACTGGAGGTGCTTGAGCTTGACCCCAGCTACAAGGCTTTTAAAA
This sequence comes from Lepidothrix coronata, assembly GCF_001604755.1. Taxonomy (NCBI): domain Eukaryota; kingdom Metazoa; phylum Chordata; class Aves; order Passeriformes; family Pipridae; genus Lepidothrix; species Lepidothrix coronata. The sequence continues at coordinate 517,013 of NW_016690219.1, forward strand.
ACCTTTGGCAGAAGGCCCCCAAAAGGTCAGCCCTCACCAGCCCCATCCTTTCCTAACTATTGTCAGGACTTCGCTGTATCTGCATTTAAACACAACAGATGCAAAGTTTCAACCCACCCACGTGTCTGTCTGTATTCCTCAGGAAAGGCACAAATTTGGATGGGAGAAGCCATGAGGGGAAATCCTCTGAACAATAGCAAAGGCAGAGAGTCGAGACAGAAACTCCCCAAGACTCATGAGGAGACAGAAAAACTCTTGCCTGGGGAATACCCACCTTTGGACCCTGTGCAGTCTGCCAGGAAAAACCTAAGGCTCAGGAAATATATGCTGTCACTGGAAGATTTAGAGAGGCAAAGGAAAAAGGACGGAAGGGAGGAACCATGTGGGGAGAAGAGGTTCCTGCAAGGGCTCTGGAGGGCTGAAGAAGACAAGAAAGGAAAGCACCGGAAAAGGTGGGTTCTCCCAAAATGGTGAACAAATATTACCTCAGAAGTTAATTGCAGCTGAAGAAATGCATGCACTGAAAGGGCTGCTGCATGTTTTAACCCATGAGGCAGTCACAGTCCTTCTGCAAAATTGTTGCTGCTTTGTCCAGAGGAGCTGGTTCACAGCCATTTTAATCAGCTGCTGTCTGAGGTTTATTGGAGTAAACTGAATACAAATACTAAGGTGAGTTGTTTTAACTACACAGTGAGAGGAGAGAGATAAAGCTAAAGCTAAAGCTCTTGGCTTCAACCTATAAACAATAAAACTCTGTATTTCATCCACAGTGGAAGAAGACAAAACCAAATTCAGTTGCTGTGATGTGTTTTTTAAATTACTTTAAGATTCAGACCAGAAATGCTAACTTGATCCTGCTTGGATCAAGTAAAAAAATCCACAGCTGGATGCCTGAATTCCCTACATAAAGCAAAACTTTAGGGAACCTTGAGGGCAGGCTATGGCAAACACAGTGGCAGGCAGAAAGCTCTGTGGGCAGAGGAGCTCAGGGCCATACAGTCTTTTCTAGTAATTCCTTCACACCCCAGGCCTGAGCACAGGAGCTCAGTTCAAGAGTTCAGCTGTTCAGTTCTTGGTACCCACCCTGGTATGGGACAACCTGTCTTCTCCTAAGCTATCCTAATCACAGCCCAGGAGGGAGCACAGGCCAGCAGCCATTTCCAGTGGGGCATTCTGGATGTAGCAATCCACATTTGGAGGACAGGAGAATGTAATGGTATAGACACAGCCAGACACTGCTCAGTCAGGCTCAGCCAGGGCACCCTGGCACAGCTGAGCTGACTTAGCATTGGTGCTGCTCTGGATTCCTGCTTCACACAGCAATCCTCACTTCCTGCCAATCTCCCCTCAAACCACTGGCAAATTATGCCTATTCCCACTGCAGAATTTTCAGCAGTACCATCAAGACCACACTGGCTGCAGGTGAACAGCTCATCCAACTTGCCTTGCCCTTCAGAGCATTAGCCTCTTTCAGATCTAGTGCTCTTGCTTCATTCATCCCTAAAGGCATTCCAGTTGGAGAACCCCGGGCAGTTGTGACTAGACTCGCAGTACTACTTTGCAATTTATGAGGAAAATCTTTTAAAACACAGCAGTGTTAAAAGACAGTGTACCTCTAAAAATCCAGATATATTGCCCAAGCAGCATGGTAGCCTACCAAGGACTTAAAAATATGTATATGCAAATGTTGAGATAGATGGATTTAAAGAAGAGCGATAAAGAGTGGTGAAAAAGATAAGTCACTATACCTAACATTGTCCCTACAATATGGAGTTATATATATATATGATTTCCTACTTGTAAAAAGAATTAGAACATTTTAACAGAAATATTATAATGTTTGTGATTTACCAGAAAATAAAATGAAAAAAAAAAAGATAGTCACTTTAAAAAAAAAAAGTTTGCTATGAGAGCCGATCTTTTCTACAAAGGTCCAGGAGAACTTGCAGAGTAACTGGCGACAATACATTGGAATGATAATACTCCAAACTATCAAGAAAGTCAGAGGATGAAGAAGAGAAAACATATTTCAAATGATTTTCAACACTGAACCCCACAAATGTAACATAATTTTGAGCAACCTTTATTCTAAGAAGAACTAGGCCTGGGATAAAAAATATTAAGGAGAAGGGGTGTTAAAAGCTGAAAACTTAACCACAAGCATGTATTATGGTTTTTGATATGTTCCTGATTTGGACAAGAAAAAATCCAGTCTTTCTGTTGTGAAGAATCCCAAGATCCCCTTGCTAACACAGAAAGAAAGCTTTGAGGAATGAGAATCATAGAGCAAAGAAACACAAAGTTTGTAGATCATCATTAATACCCACAAAAGCTGAAGAGCTGAATTGGCAAGTGAGTTGCCCACCTGACATCAAAGAGCAACTCAGACAGCCCTGAATGCGAGGCAGAGCATCAGCACAACTGGGATGTCTCCTCCAGGCAAAAGGAACCAGGCCATTATGAGCTTCCACCTGGATGATCACCAGCAATACAAAAACAGAAAATAAAGGCCCTAACTTAGCATTTTACCCCTAAGGCCAGTATATTTAACTGGATATCAGGTGGTTCAGCAGCACAGCAGCAGCGCTGGGCTAAATCCAAGTCACAGCCTTCTGGCCCAGGAGGAGAAGTTGTTATCAAATGAAGCGTGCTGACAACATATGGAAGCCTGTGCTACTGGAGCAGTTTCATCCTCATCCAGAAAGCAAAAAACCTATAAGATTATGCCAAACACATGATTCAATTTAGGTCTGAGCTCTGCTGCTCACAGCACTCTGGCCACCAATACTGTATGGGATGGACTGGCTTGTTTCAGTGCTGACTTTACATCTTTTCAAAGGTTTTCAGAGAGAAAAGGCCCATGGATTTTTTTTTTCCTTTTTATCCTGAATTTAATAGGCATTAGAGAGCAGTTTACTACTAAACACATTAATCTGTGTCATCTCCTGTTTTATTCATTTCTATCCCAAAGTAACTTCAAGCACATCTGAAGCACTCAAGCTGTGAGGCCTGCAGCTCCCTCTTCAAAGCATGTAAGCACATAACACTTTAACAGGCATAGAACACAGCCTAAAATGGTCCTCCAAGAACTGCCCATCCCCTGACAACTAAGCTCCTGCCTTTGGCCTCTTACCTAGACACCTACTGCTAGATGGCACAGAGCTGGGACACAGTGCTTATGTACAGTCCGATCTCCATTGATGTCAGCTGAAAATAACTTCCATGGAAGCAGGGTGAGCTACATGAGAATAGAGATAATGTAAGATCAGATCCAGGATTCTCATTTCCACTTTCACGTTTCTGCCTCAACACTGTACATGTGAGATTTACAAAAATAATAATAAATACATATGCAGATTTCTTTTCTAGATAGCCAACCAGTGATTCAGAGTAAAAAACATCTCACTGCAGAACATGTCATGCTGCAGCTCTGTCCCAGTGAAGATCATACTTCTTATACAAATTAAGTTATTTTGATTCAGTAAGAACTCTGTTCTCAAAAGGAATGGAAGCAATAAACTAAATGAGGATTAAATACCAGATCTTGTCATCCTTCAGTGCATTAAAAGACCAAAATAATCAAGATTTTCAAATAGTATGTCAAACTGTTCAGAGCAGAAAAGCAAACTTCTTGCTTGTTTTGGCATAGCAAGTTCTTTATAGCTTCTACTTGTTTTAAGTTGGAAAATACAACATTGCATTTGCTAAACCAATAGATCATTTTCCTATCCAAAAAAGGACAGCTTCTTTTGTAAACTTACCAACTAAGGACCATTTTATGGGAAGTACTGCTTTATCTAACTTCTCCCTGTAAATAGTTATTTAAATTTTTAAACTCTTCTTCAACAAAAGAATGATTTTGATGCTGAGTAATTAAGCACATTTTGTCAAAAGAATAATATTAGAAGTTTTCTGGTGATAGGTAAATTACTAAATACTTCAAGTAAAAAGGCTTAGAGCCTAGAGTGAATGATCTCCTGGAAATGATTCAATGTAATTGGGAAACACCAAGAGTGGGCTCTGGCTTGTTACCATCAGTTACTGCCTATTGCTTTGAAGAAGCACTTTGACAGCGCTGTCTAGATCCAAGACAAAGAACATTCAGTAGTGGCTCGTGGCTGAAACAGTTCAGTTGAGTCAGTCAGTGCTTACTGAAGATCAAGAACAGCTAAGCCTTCTCTACTTGGATATCTAAAGCCTGAGGCACCCTAAAAAAAGTTGTCAGTACTCATGATCCCAGCCGCCGAGAAACTAAATTTGCTTCCAGGCTTCAATAGAAATGGTTTAGGAATTCAGTGAGAAAATCCATCTTGAAGTGAAGAAAATAACTGTCTGAAAATTACTGCACAGGTAAACCAACACGGATACTAATATCAAGAAGCTTTGATTCAATTACTGTTTCTTAAGCTGTTATTGCTTATGCCTTAGTGGCATTAAGAATGTGACACCTTCAGACAAGGGAATAAAGAAAGAAATGCCTATTTGTGAATATTATTACTGAAATGTTAGGTCTTTTGGTCTTTAAGATGCTCTAACTTTACCTCCTTGTAGACACAACTGAGCTCAAAAGCAGTTTCAGACACTGTAAACACCGGTGTACTCCAGAACAGCACATCCACTGGATGCTGATGCACTGATGCTTTGTGGTAGAGCCCTGCAGTGCCCAGTAAAGTGTCTCCTGTAGTTGGGATTGTAATCAAGGCATTCAGAATGTCCCAGTCACTTGGATTTCCTGAAGAATGCACTGAAGAACAATTACAAAGTCTCTTCCCTCTACCAAGGCACTTCCTTTGCGAACTGCAGAGGCCTCTCCTCCTCTGTGAAATTCAGCTGAAAGTGGTCAATGTGATAAAATGTTGGGATCAGGGGACAGTGACACAGAACAGCCTAACTTAGAAAACTAGGCTAAAATCTAAATAAAAAAGGCACTAGCAGCCATACCTGATTATACCAAGGGGGTCTAGAACTTCTTCTTCCTCCTCTTCCTCTTCCTTTTCTTCCCCCTTTTTGACATTCTGCACTGATAAAAGCTGCGAGATTAAGTCAGGTGTCTTCTCCTCTTTGAAAAAATCCATCACCTCATTTTCTTCATCTTCTTTATCCTTGTCATCAGGCACGTTTTTACCCTTGAAGTCAATGGCACTGGAAGATTTTGTTCCTGCAAGACATAATAACAGATGCAAAACTGAGTACACAGGATAACAACTAGTTTATTTAATACCTTGCACCTGCTCTTGATGGTTTTGTTTGAGGAATGAAGGACATGATCAGCTTTTGTGAAACTCTTTCAACATTCCCACTGTTCCCTTTATCCACTGTATGTCATGTGTCCGACCTGTTTACTGATTTAAAGTAGTTAAGTAGATAAAGACAGAGGAAATGAACCTTTATCTAAGACACAGCAGTGCATGTCAAATCTGCTTATTTATGTTCCCTCTATATCCAACACAAACAATAGATTCTCCATGTGGTTATTCATCCCATCCAAATAAAGTCTTACGAGAAGTTTCTCTCTAAAGTGCCTTTTTCTCTCCACTGGCTACACAGGGGCTGTAAATACTCTGCTTAGATGCAGATAACCAACTTCCACATAGCTAGTTGAGATGAAATCCACTTTTTGACATTTATTTAATTCTTTTGGGCTAAAATTAGAGTAGTGGACAGCATGAAAAAGTTTCCACAGCAGCTCTTCAATTTACACTCAAAAATGACGCCTGAAGTTCTAACACCCTTCAGAATGCAAGATCCATCCAACTGAGCAAATTCATGCAACTGAAACATGAAACTAAGTCTTCTCACCATACTTGTCATATGCAGAGCCCAGGAGAATGAGGAGAAAACTGTTCCTTGCTGTCAAGTCTCTGGATGTCCAGGAAGTAATTTAAAATAATGAGACTAGGTAAAAAAAAGGCTAGTGAAAACTATGATGGATAAAGTTAATGGTTTCATCCTTTTAAGTTTCCAACTAACATGGCATGGGAAATTCATCTCACCCAGCTTTTCATGTCTGCATCTGCCAAATCACCCAGGGCAGACTTCACTGACTCAGTGTGGGTGTCCACGCTCATCATGTGGTCTTATGCTCCCCTTATAGGCAAGAGAGCACTGGGCAGGGTAGGCAGTGAATGTTAGGATGCTGCTTATCTTATCCCCACAGTTAAGTGTTTTACCATGTTGATTTTCCCTAAATATCCCTGACTATGTCAAACAAGTCTCCAGAAAAGCGTACACAAGTAGCCTGAGGATCTGCAGTGTAAGTACTGAATTCCACCTGCTTTGGTAGGGTGGCACTTAGACTATTCTAAGGCAGAGTTTGATGAATGGGTCACATTACCTGCACCCAGTCTCTCCAGATATAAAGACAGTCCAGCCCAGTTTACCTGTAGACATGTGCACCACAGTTAGGTTAATCAGCATTGCCAAGATCAATCAACATGAAGTCCGAATTCTCTGTGCAAGGGGTCTACTTTCAAAAGAACACTGCCAGAGGAAAATAACCAAACCCAAACAAAAACCACACCAAAACCTTATTAGCAAAAGGATTTTACCCAGTATTACACAGCTTTGCCCCCCTTGACTTTAGGAAGCTACCAGTTTCACAGAACTTCTAATGAGGTCACACCTGACACTTTTGCAAAATGGGCTGTTCACACTTGTTAGCACCTTGCAATTTCACTTCCTTAAAGAATCCTGCACAGGACTGGGCTGGAGTATTCCCTGCTCAGCAGCTTTCAGCTGAATTAGAAGCAGAGAGCCCATATGTTCCATTCATTCTGTGACTCCCTTCTATCCCCAAGGGACATAAGAAAGAAATTATATGAATCACTGGAAAAGGTAACAAGACAAAAAAACCCAAAACAACAGAGGGTCACAGAATGTGTTTAGCTAATAAAGAATCTGTCTTTTATTTAAATCTTTCTCAGAGTCAATAATTTGCACGAAAAACAGAAAAAACATGAAAGAGTTGCTCACTAAGGGAGACCTGTCCCTTTAGTGTCCATCTCTCCACTGACAATATATGATTATTTAGCCTTCTAGAGTTACATGTTCGGATTCACAGCAGGAAATCAGAGACAGGACAGCACAGTGCTTGCTTTGAAGGTATTTATCAACACCTCAGAATGAGGCATGTGTCCAAACAGAGGAGGGGAAAACACTGGCAAAGACAACTATGCAGCACTGTAAATGATGCACATGAGGATATTTTCCATGATAGCCTCTATTCTGGCATTCTCTAGTTTTTGACTACCTGAGACAAATGCCTTCATCAAGCACATTCATGGGAGAGGGGACACTCACATCTTTTAGTTACCTAAAAACTCCAGTAACTCAGGACTCGTTGCTAGATCCGCGTCTTTCGAGATGGATTTCATGATATCATTGAACATAGCTCTTCGTTCACAGATGTCAGATTCCCCCACGAAGAGAACTTTTCTAGGCAAGAGTGGAAGAGAAGCCTGTGGATATCGTGCTGTCAGCCTCTGGTAGAGCTCCTCTATCTCGCTGTACTTCTTGGAAACCTGCAATGAAATGTGCTGCCTGGGTATGTTTCTTTACAGGGGAGACAGAAGCAGCAAAGCAGCAGTTTAAGTGCTGTGAAACATTAACCATGGAAACTGAAGTGGAAAAACATGTATCAGCAAGGAGCTTTCCATACAGCCCAGTCAAAGCCTGTTATGTACCCAGTGAATCCCCAAGCATTGTTGCTGGTCTTCTAGTTCTGTTATTAAAATCTACTGCCTAATGGAATGGGAGTTCATTGCCAGATACCTAGCATCCATTTGTCTCACTTATCAGTGAAATACTGGGGGGGTCACTGCTCCAGATACTCTTCTGACAGCAGAAATCCTTGTCCACTAAAAGAGAGAGATAGGAAGAAAAGCCCTGCCAGGAAAGTATGTGATGGAGAAAGCTACCTGAACCTTTCCACCATTAAGCCAGACGTCCCATTTCTCATTCCTTGTGGCTACAGTGCCCTTTGGCTGTTTAGGCCTAAAAAACTGGCATATTTGCTGCCCTGCAGAGCGCATAACACAGAAACCTAAGGGCAAAGACCTCAGCTGATCCCTGACTACTCAGTTTATCCATGAGAAAATAAAACCCAACAACTTGGCCACAGCCTACAGGTTCTCATACAAGGAGAAGATGCCAACAGTGAATGGAGTCATTCCTCCTGCACACAAAGACAGGAAGCCTGAGGAGAAATAAGGCTCAAGATACTACAAGGAAAGCAACAGCTATGGGAATGTTGGGTTAGAAAAGGTGTGGCTACTATGTCACATTAGGTTTTAAATTCAGTACATTAAAAAAACAATACACAAAACTCACACACGAACAAAACACTATCTTTAAGTGATGTTACAGATGCAAAGGAGACTGACTCATGCTGTGTGGTATTACACAAATAATATATTCATCAAGGCCTTCTGTGCTCCCATAATCTATGAATGTGTTTTAATGAATACAGAGATGAAAATAAACAATCCAAAAACCTAGTGCTAGTAGAGTGCATACAGCCCAGGTCCTCTACTAGGGCCCAGCTCTTACTCTCCTGTAACACGTTGGTGAACTCTAGTGAAGTGAATCCTCATTAATACTGCAATGTGTGCAGTATTGCATATACTGAGATGGATATAAAGAGACTCAAGCACCACATTTTGGGATGGCAGAAGGCAGAGTTCTTCCACCAGATGATAAAAGAAAGTGATAAAAGAAAGTCAACCTAACAAAAAGCACAAAAGTAGAAGGGAAATTAATTATAGATTAATGCAGAATCCCTAAACTGCATCTATGCCAGCAAACTAAATAGGAGCAGGCATATTCTCAGGCACTGGAACCTGAGAGTGTCTCCTAGAAACCTTAATAGTGTCTACGGGAACCTGACGACGCCTGGAATAGTTTAAAGGTAGCACTCCCCCAGATAACTTGTCAGCCCGAGGTTTGGCCTGGTGCAGGGACTCCACAGGAGCCAGTTTGGGTACTGACACCCCCTGCAGATGGGTCAGAGTTTCATAACACAGATGAGCCAGACTGTGAGAGCTGCCCTCCAGGCCAGAGAACAGGCCCTGACATTACCAGACACACCTCGATTAGTTTACTAAATCAGATTTATGCATAAAGAGCAATAACCACCTCAGCTTTCACACTTCCCTGCCTTTCACAGTAATTATCAACCAAGCTGGCTGATTTGAAAAGCGTTTGTGTTTCAGCTGTACAATGTTCACTGTGGGTTCAGTGTCCAGCCACCAAAGGCAGGCAGCCCTGTAACAAAGACTTGAAGGAGAAAACCCAACTCGAGCCCTCAGGAGAATGAAAAACAAGTATTTTAGACTTGTCTCCTGAAAGCAGTGAAGGTGTCAGTACCACTGTGGTCCACATGCAGGATCTGAAACACAATTCACCAGCCAAGCACTAAAGTGAGGGCAATAGAGGATGTTCCAGAATACAGCAATCCTCCTTTCAAAAGATACCCCAAAAAGAGTGAGGAAAGCAATTCCAGAATTCTGAACTGCTGTAGTTTGCTAGGTCCCAGTAGCACTCTGAAGAGGGTATGACAGCAGAGCCTCTCCCAACAATACTACATAAGCACAAATGTAAGGGCAGTGAGGAATTTACTAGTACTTTTTCAGAAGAATAAACACTATTACCCTCCACCCAGGAAAAAAAATTGAGTCAGATTTGTGAAAAACATTTAACGTCTAATTAATTTCAATAATAAATACCAAATTAATGTCTGAAAGTATTACAAGACAGCAGCCAATCAAGATTATGACAAAAGTTTTAAAATACTCTTAGCACTAAGCTGAGATACACAAACTTATTTCTTTCCCCACTTAATTTTCATTCCTTCTCTATTAAACTCTGTAAATTATTCATAAATCTCAATTTATGTCTAATTACACCACTGAACCTAAAGCAAATGCACACCCTAATTGAGCCTTTGTGGGTCTGCGTGGGCTTTGAACAACACCAGCAACCGTACACAGGATACAGCATACCAAGTGTGACAGCACTATATCCAAAGCATACTAATGTGCTTCCCCAAAGCCTGCACCACACCATGCAGGCCAATATCCGGCAGTGCCGGGATGCCCTCTGCTGGAATAACCCACAGTACCAATGAGATGTCAAAACTCCAGCCGAAACCATTCCCCACTTACCTAAGTCCAGTGCTGGCCCCTGCAAGCCCTGCCAGCTGAGGCTCCTTGCCCGCTGCTCCTGTGCCTCAAACTGCGGCAGCCACTGGCTCCTCAACACCTTTGCTCAGCACTGCTGTCAGCTTTTCCTTGGGTTTGGTGCTGGAAATGCAGCAGTAAGGCTGGCTGAGCCCAACAACCTCAGACTGATGCATTTAGAATCACAGAATAATTTGGGTCCTAAAGATCATCTTGTTCCATGGGCAGGGACACCTTCCACTAGACCAGGTTGCTCAGAGCCCCATCCAGCCTGGCCTTGAACACTTCCAAAAATGGGGCATTCACAGCTTCTCTGGGCAACCTGTGCCAGTGCCTCACCACCTTCACAGTAAAGATTTTTTTCCTTTTATCTAATCTAAACCTTCCCTCCTTCAGCTTAAGTTCATTCCCCCTTGTCCTATCACTCCAAGCCCTTGCAGAAGTCCCTCTCCAGCTCTCTTGTAGCCCCCTTAGGTACTGGAAGGGGCTCTAAGGTGTCCCCAGAACCTTCTCTTCTCCAGGCTGAACAATTCCAGCTCTCTCAGCCTCTGTCCACAAGAGAGGTGTCCCAGCCCTACAACCACTTTCATACCATCCTCTGGATCTGATCCAACAGGTCTTTCCTGTCCTCAGGACCCCATGCCCAGATGCAGCAGCACAGAGGCAATGCAGGGGCCTTCTGAAGTGCTGGCCAAGTTCCATGGGGTGTATTTTCTCAGGTCAAGTCCCACACATCACCCAGAGCATTCTCACACCTTTCCAGTCAGGCACCACTGCTCTGCTGTGACAATTTTGTACCCTTTGAATTTGACATCCTCTGCCAGTTTTACAGGAGAAAGGCATATCAACACGTAAACAAAATCAAATCTTGCCTTTTCTGGTTATCACTCACAACCCTTTGAAAATAGTTGATGGATCATATGGCCCAAAATGTCAGGATAAAAATAAACATTGCTCTAAACCCCATTTTATCAATCCAATTAAGTAAACAAAGTCCCATTTGATTAATATTAAAATATTTTCCTTCTGTTGCCTGTAAATCCTCCAGGTTATGATCCTGCAGTTATCCTCCCCCCCTCCATGCCTCTAACTGAACTCTGTGAACACTGTGGAGCTAAACCTCCACCACCTGTAAGTCAGCCTGAATGTATACACTTCAAGGAGTTCTGTCAAGTCACAATATCAAAGGCTCAATCTACTTCACTTCAAAAGAGTTAATCATGCAAATACAGCAAAGCATGTGCCTATTTGCCAGGTCAAGACCCTATTTGCCTGTAACAATTAACATCCAACACAGAACTTAAGAGACACAGCGATGGGCTGAATATTTTTTTTTTTCACCAGGAACAAATAAAGTTGAATGTGATCAAATATAGCTGGAAGGTTAAGAAAACCACCAAGAAGTTCAAAGTGAAAGCCTGAATTTTGCTGCTAATCCCTCAAATCTCATGCATGTGCCTTGTCCCCCTTCTTCACAAGAACCTCATGCATGAAAGTACACACACCGGAACGCCTGTAGGATACGAGCCCAGGACTCTCAGTTGTGCGTAGAATTTGATCCCACTCAGTATTAATGGGATTTCATGCGCCCTTTCCCTTCAAAGCTCCTTTTAATGCCCCATTTCTGACCTCAAGCTTTTCTTCATATGCTTTGTATCTACTGCAAAAGTTTCAACAAAACGGAGATTTCAGAGCTAACTCGAACCCCTTGCCAGCCAATGCAACCCAGCCAAGAGCACTCTTGATTTTACAGTATTTCATGAAAAACATGACTATTGTGACATTCTTTTTACAAAGCCCACTTCTTAACACTGTCAGAAAATGGAGATCCAGCAACACTATCCTTTAAAACAACCACTAGCTTTGGGTACAGGGATCAAAAGTGTCCCTTCTCCCAGACAGCACAACCCAAGTTTTCACTTGGACACTCCCAATTCAAGCCATACCGGAATTAATGTTGCTTGGTGACCCCATGGGTATGCATTACGGTAGATTTTAATTACATGACCACATGCTGTTCTCCCCATCTGTTTTGCCGAGCAGAAGAGCAAGCACTCAAATATTTCTTTTTAATCAACATGAATTCTTAATGGCTCCTGAACCCATCACTATGCTGAGCATTGATTTTTTTTTTCAACCCCTCTCACATCACAGAGATTATAAAGTGAAGGAATTTATCTTCACAACACACCTGTATGGTCAGGAAAGAGCAACTCCAATGCACAGATTTTGAGGCCCACAAAGAGAAGGCCAACATATGCAAACAGGCAATGATGAAAACATAAATGAATACACACCCACATATTTATACTCCCTCATTTTATGAGAAGAAGACAGTTCTATAGTAAATGCCTTCCTAAATTATGCTGTGCCTGTCAAACACCGGTAGTTATTTGTTCAGCTTTGAAAAAGAAAGAACTTGACTAACAAATGTAACTTGTAAAAAAGCATCAATTAAACTGGGTGCAGATAGAAAGAGAAGGCACTGAAGGCTAGGTGGATATTTAATAAGGCTGGGAAGACAGAATTTAATTGCTAAAAAAGGTAAGATGTGGCTAGAAGAAATGTATGCAAAAAAACCAAAACCTTTTCTTCTTCTCACAGAAAATTGCAGATCCATAGGCAGTAATTAAATATCACCCTGGCAGCAGTACCAAAGAGAAAACAAATTTCCCTCTTTTGATGGGGCAAGAGTATTCTGACCTTTGAAAGAAATGCAGCTGACTTTTCCTTCAATTACCAATTATAACCTCAAGGTTAAGCAGTTCTACAACTCATTTGCCCTATTTAACAATTAGCATTCTTTAAAATTAAAAGATCTCTCCAGTTTCTAAGAATTTAGATCGTAAAGTCATCACAAAAGCTAATTTCTTCTTCTGTTAATGTTTCACAAATGTTTCCATTAGAAATGCTATGGTACTGATTTTCCATAGTCACATAAAGGCTGGAAAACAGGGAACTCTGGATTGTTTAGACCCACACGTCTAGTAAAGGCTCCACAGGTCAAATCTGGAATATCTATTTGATGTTCATCTGGTTTTGGTCATAGGCCCTTAATATATCTCGATCTTGACAGGATGAGGGGACATAGCTTCAAGCCGCACCAGAGGAGGTCCAGGTTGAACATCAGAAGGAATTTCTTTATGAAAAGGGTTGTTAAACATTGGAATAGACTGCCCACAGGGAGGTGGTGGAGTCACCATCCCTGGAGGTGTTCAAGAAATGACTGGATGAGGCACTTACTGACCAAGTGGTGATTGGTCAAAGGTTGGACTCGATGACCTTAGACAGCCTAAATGTCTAAATGTAAAAGATGACCTTTTACAGCCTAAATGATTCAGCGATTCGATCCAGTGTGGCCCAAACAGCATACCACAGACCACAGCTAGCTTAGAGGGCGCTTGTGCCTTGCTCACCATCATTTTCCAGGGAAAACAGAAGCGCTCTTGGAGCAGCAAACGCGGGTCCGCCCCTCGCTGCTGCCACCTGGCGCCGGACAGGGAGCGAGGCCGGCACTGCCACAGGGAAGGGAGAACGGTCGGACAGGGAAAATCCACTCACCTGATGCTTCAGGGGGAGGCAGAAGGGGAGGAGGAGCTCTCAAAACACAGACCTGACTCCCGAGGTGACCAAAATTGGACTAATGTATGCAGAGCCAGTGAAAATCCTACCACGCCTGCCTGTCGTCTCTAACCTACCTGCCACCTCAGCACTGTGAGGCTCCTTCCTCTAACCTTTCATATTTAGCAGCTTCAACAAAAGCAAAAAAAAAAAAAAGTCACCTCTCCCATCCTGCTCCAGAGCGCACCCACAGTAGTTTCTTTTTGCTCCTTCAGGTGTCTCATCTCACTCTGCTTTCTGATATAAATTTGATATGTTAGATCTGCTGCCCAATGTAACCTCATTCTTCTCTACTGTTCTCCAGCCCCCTGGTTCTCTTACACTTCACCTGCAAGTCCCTGGGAAAGGGTGGTGGTTCTTGTTTGTCCTGGTACAGCATCCAGCAGAGCAGATAATCACTGCAGACACTGTGGGTGCAACTCACCTCTCCTGGAAGCACAGGGTTGAGACTTGTCTCCAGCTTAAGCAAACTGCCTACATGTAGGAGGTGCCCCAGCCCTCATGACAGACAGATACAGTCTCTACATTTTGGCAATATGTCACTGAAATTCAACTCACCTGAATACAGGCAGCTAGTGTTACCCTGGATGATGCCCTGTACCTCACCTCACTCTGTTCCAGGGCAGTGCTAATGCCTTTATTCCCCCTGTCACACCTGCCAGCCCTGTGCACATACCTCAGATAATTTAGAGTTTCTCAAATGGTACCAGCCGTGTATGTTATGCAAAGTGGGTTCCTCCACACCACAGATGCTCAGTTACATTCTTCCCAATAGCACTGCCCTGACTGGGATGGGAGTTTAGAAATCCACCAAATGCAGACACCTAATCATAGAGAGCGGATTTTTCTGCCTAGAGACAGGCATCCTATGGCATCCAAGGGGCTTGTGTGGGGCAGGCAAATAACACACAAGATCTATGGGAGACCCACAACCTTCTGAAGTTCAGGTGGAAAATCCCAGGGCAGCTTTGACTGCACACATGATTTATATGCAACTCTACTGACCCTTAAGCATTTCAGCCTGGAGTTGAAGCCCCCTGCTGCAGCTGTCTAAAATGTAGATGCTTTCCCTTTATGGTCAAAGAAGAGAGACATTTCCAGAGGATGAGTCACCTCATTCCCCTTCTCCCCACTGACCATAAAAGCAAGGACAGTCTCAGATTAAAATATCCAACTTAGAGAGATAAGTTAGGACAGGTGAATCTCCCTGTTCCTTCCAGTAATACATACAGATAAAACTCATTGGAATGAATTGATGCAAAGCATCCATCCTCCAACCTCCCAGCTCATGGTTTTAAATTACTCTCACAAAACAAACTGTATAATATATCAGATTCAGTCAGCTGAAAAAAATGTAACTGCTGAGATAAATGTTATTCCTGCCAGGTTCCACCAGTTTTCTTCTTCACGAAGAATGAAATATCAGGAGGTCTAACCAGAGGAAAAATCAGGAAGGTTCATTTCACTTGAGTGCTAAAAATCCTCCTAGAGAGAGCAGACATGGGAACAGACAATTCCAGCAAGCAGGGGGGCCACAGTAGAAAGTTTGTTTATCCTCTTTATAGACAATCTGATTTTATCAACTTATTCTTAAGTTAAGCAAAATGAATTTAGATGACAATAGCCCAGTTTAACACCTCTGGATTAGTCAGATCCTTTTTTGCACAGAGCTGTGTGGGAATATTACATAACATAAACAGGCATTGCTGCATAAAAAAAGGCAACTGCACATCCCCTTCTCCCATCTGCCCATGTCTGGCCCTTCCCCTGTCTTAAAACAAACTTTAATGGGGCTGTGCAACTCACAGGCTCAAGAAATATGTGTAACTCTGTACTGAATAACAACCCCCCAAACACCCATTTTTAGCCAGGACCAGTTCCTCAGCTGACGTTATGGAACAGCCACATGACACTGGCACACAAAAGGAAACACTGAGGGAGTGAGAACAAGCAGTCAGGGACCAGGAGGGAGAACAGAACAGACTCTTACGCCAACACTGCTGCTCTTACCATAAAGTTATATATAGCATAAGGTGTGGAATAAATGAATGAGCTCTCCTCATCATGCATCTCTTTACAACACTGACAGATGTTTATCTGCAAATCATACTGTGTAAATAACCATTTATCAACTATCTTCTATGGAGTGTGAGTTACACTACAGGTAATGGTCCACCAGGTAACCACACACTCACATCACTGTGACATTACAGTTACTGCCAAAACATCTGAAAAGAGCACATGTTCACAGCATGGAGCAGAATGGGTCCCTTTATAGTTAATGGACAGAGAAATGCACTTCTTGGGAGCGGTTTGGCAGGCCGCTAAAGAAGATCAAATAAAACATACCCTAAATGCACCTTTTTCCATCAACTTAATAGACAGTCCCAGGTGAAACAGCTTAAGTGGATGTGCATATGTTATAGATGAGATTAATTTCACCTGGTTTAAGTCATGTACTCTGTTTTCAAACCTGTACTCTGCAGGTATAACGACAAAGACAATCCAACTCAATAACATTTTATGAGTTCTCTTACTAAAGATTTTAAAAGCCATGCCAAGGCTAATATATCCATTCAAATAAGCTATTATATATTTATTTCAAGTTTATGTACCAAGTCCAAGAGCTTGGAAGAAGACAATTTTGTAGCAGGACTTATAAAAAGCTTAATTGGTTTCTATTTGTTGACCCATAATGCCAAATGCCTTTAAGGTAACAACAGTCATTATTGCTTTGAGCTCCTGGAATAAAGAGTTCAACTAATACATGTAGAATACTCCTATTGCAGAAATAATACAGATTGTGTTGTGCTACCAAGGACCTTGACCCAGAGAGGCTGTGATTGATGATAAAGTATCTGCTACATCAGGACAAAAATAATCAAAGCTGATTAAGAAAGTGGTCACCAACACAGCTCTGATTAAATACTTACCATAAACTGAACTACATCTTCAGCCTTGTGCTTTGCTGATTTGAAGGCAGCCAGTCGTGTGACGACGACGATGTGATACTCCACGTGGCCAGACATCATCTTCCCACGGATTTCCTGGTATTCTGGCACTGACAAATCCAGCCCCGTGTGCGTATTCTGAATTTGCCTAAGGGAAGAAAATACACGCAGAGTTCAGGCATTGGCACAAAGACTTTTAACTGACCCTCTCCAAGGATCCAGTTCAAAGCACAAGAAAGTCAGCGCAAAGACTCCCACTGCAACAGGACATCAAAGAGACCCTGCCCCAACACTGCTCCTACTCTGCATCAGGACAAATTTAGACATGGCTTGCTTCCTATCCATGACTTTCCATCCCAAAGCACCTGCCACTGGCCACTGCAGGCAGAATTTCAGGAGCACAGCATTTCTGTGAAGAGAAGATGTGGATTTCTTCAGAACAGGACTTCACTCACAGGAGTTGAAAGTGCTCTTACTCAGCAGGGCAGGTAAGAAGATCCCATGATCTCTCATCACAGTTTGTTTTGAGGCAAAGGTCTCTTCATCATAACTCATGCCAAGCCCTATCCAACTCTCCTCTGTCTAAGGACATTCCCAGGAATGGCAGCAACAATAAGCTAAAAGGGGCCACAAAAGGAAGAAGGAGCTTGCTGGAGCACAGGAACAACATGAGGTTTGTTTAAGAGGCAACAAGGGAACTAGATAAAAGCCTGGAACACAAAGGAAGCTGCTGGAGCAGACTGATGGGCCAACCATAGTTTCCATCTGTGAAGGTCATTGAGGAAAATTAGACAAACATCTATCAGGACTGAGCAAGTTAAAGGAGGACATGATCCCTTGAAGCTGCCTTCTGGTTTTGACTGCCTGACATAGTCTTGTTGCCAAACACCTAAGGGTGCACCAGCTAAAACATCTCAGCTTTCCCACAGAAAATCTTACTGGAAACAAAACTACCTGTCCTTTCATACCCAGTTAAATAGACAATCACAGCATTAACCTCTGAATGTTGCCAAAGGTCAGAACCACCCAGAAAGTTAGAACGTCTCCTTTTGGGAGGAAAATGCAACAGGGGAGCTGCTGCAGCAGTTTACTCAATGCATTTTCTTCTCCTGCCAGCTTCAGACCCACGGAACCAGGGTGTCACCTTTCCCTAGATTCCCATCTGAGGAATTATTTATGGTATTTTTGTAAGAGGAATGCCAGAACTGTATTATATTTCTCACTCATCAGGAGTAAGACCAAGCAGTTGCTGTTGGGGCACAAAACAGTGCTTCCCATGTGTGAATGCTTTTTAGTGAAATCAGAAGGGATCATTTAAAAAAAACAAACAAACTAGAATCATTAAACATTTTTTCTGCCTTTTTTAACCTTAACTATATGGGGAATATCAAGTCCCATCTTCCATGGACTTCTGTTGATTGCAGAGGTGTCTTATGGAATTTACTTCTTTCTTTAGCAAGTTTAGATTCCTTAACACAGGCACCTTTCACCTAAGGATGCACAATGCTTAAAATATAGTTTCAAGAGGTTTAAACAATCTAGTTTCAAACAAAGTTTCAAAAAAACTCCTCTCATCATGTTAAAACTTGACCAGTTCTTTTGAAACTTGAGCTTTCCCAAGAAGACAACCTCTGAATCTCCAATGCAAAACCTTAATAAAAAGCACTTTAAAGAGAGTATCTTGAGAGTTCTTGATAAATAGGACAACAACCAACAAAGGTACAGTCCCAAATTTTGTACCCAATCCTCTCTGCAAGACATGTTTAAAACATTAGGACTTTAACAACAGCTCTACCATCGCCAACATTTTATAGTATTTACCTCAATGCTATTCTGTCTGCTCTGATTCTGTTCTCATTTTCTGCCAAAATGCTGACTCAAAGGGCACCTGCCAGTAAAATCAGCTGGATATGGAGTTTTTTAGAATAGACCTGCAGCAGAGGAAATGCTCTCCAGATGTGTAGTCACTCAGAAGTTGTGCCTGCAGCTTAGGCAGCAAAAGGGTTTGTCGGCTGGTACTCAGGAATAACATAGGGAAGAGCTTGAGTCACCAGTCCTGGAGATATTTAAAGGTCATGTAGATGTGGCACTTAGGGACATGGTTTAGTAGTGGACGAGGCAGTGCTGGGTTAATGGATGGACTTGATGATCTTAAAGGTCTTTTCCACACTAAATGACTATGATTCTACTTCTGTTAACACAGAGTATAAATAGCAAATTAACCTGCTTTTCTCCTGATGTAAATAAAACAAATAACCAGCAGTGAACCATCCTCCCTGAGTGGTTCCCACTCAGCTGAAAACATACAGATATTCCGAGATGACACAACAACTTCACCTTAAGAGGTGTTGCCTCAGAGAGCCCTAAAAATGTCAGGAACCTAATAAGTACTTTATCTATACCCCGGGGGGTTTTCTTTTAAAGTTGTTAAAAGTCTGACATAAAGTGACTGTAATGGGAAGCAATTAGAGGGAGGGGCAATAGCTACATTTTTGTTTGTTTGCTTTAGGCCTTGTGATCACTTTCATTACCATCTCTTACAGGAAACCCACCCCTATTACCTCTTCAACAGCAACAGGATTGTTTTTAAATATAAAAATGATTCTAAACAAACAGAAATCAACAGGGAGGCTGTGACAGACAGAGTGTACTCTCCAGTGCTCACTGTTTTTTGTAATGCCTTCATTTCAAAATAAGCAGCCTCAGTGTTTTAATTCATTAAATACTGCTATTATTGTTCAAACAGAAGCAGCACCTGCAAATCCCAAGACAGAACATAGTTTCATTGCATTTTTCACATCAAACACAATTATTCTTACACTTGTTCCTTTAAAAAAAAAGCAACAAAAGGAGAAAGCTGGTTGTTTAAATTGGACACACAGGTTTATTGCTTCTACTCCTTATTTAAATCTAGCTTGTTTATCCCCAAGTTACACTTTTGTCTACAATACCGATGGTTCAGGGGAGACCTGGGCACATGGCTAACCTTCCTAAGACGAAATCACTTCACCTGAAAACAAGGAGACCATTCATACCAGTAACACTGTGCTTGCACAATCAGATCATGAGGGGCTGGCAAGGGACAGAGGAAGTGGAACTTATGTAAGGGTCAGCTGAACAGAGCAGCTTCCACAGCTCATGGAAGAGACAGTTTTTCATTCCTGTCTTTTGATTTGCATGTAATAATTAAATTGTACTTTAATTAATCTCCTTTCTGTGCTGAAAGGCTAAGATGGGGAGTGGGGAATACCCACTGCAGGCAAGAAAGCAAAGTAAAAGATAAAGTGCTAAGACCAGAGAAACTTTATTCCAACGTCTGTGCACCCAGGAGAGAGGACTCTGCCTCGATACAGTCAGCCCTATCCTGCCTCGATACAGTCAGCCTTGCCAGCAACACCCAGCTCCAACAACCTCTGCCTTAAGGGGGCCAAAACATGGTGTTCCAGGTCATAACAAAAGGAAAAAAACTTGTACAGCTAGTCTATTCATTAATTGAAGGCAAAATATCTGACACAAATTACCCCCAAACATTTTATTCCTCTGTATAGTCTAAGTACAAGTATACAGATTACAGGCTCCCCAGGGCAGCGGTCACCAAGCCTGTCTGAGTTCAAAAAGTGTTTGGACATTTTCAGGCACATGGTGTGACTCTTGAGGTGTCCTGCACAGAGCCAGGAGTTGGATTCAATGATCCTGATGGATCTCTTCCAACTCAGCATATTCTAAGATTCTATGATTTTTATTACCACAGCAACTAGGAGTCCCATTCTCAAAACCAGTATGTATAAAGAGTGGAAAAGGTCAAAACTGTAGAGCTATTTTACCTCACAAGATAAAAAATATGTTTATTTGCTAAAGTCTTAATCCCACACATACATATATATCTCATTTTATCACTGAAAGCATTCCAGTATCAATGGGACAATTTGCAAGTGTGTCTTTTACAGTTTACAGACTGTAAAACAAGTCCAGGTGTTCAATTTCCATTTCCAAGGCTAAACCTAATATCAAGTCAGTCCTACAAAATATCAGTCAAGTCAGATACATTTGAAGGTTCAAGGCCACTGCTCCAAAGGAAGCCAGATATTAAGGGATTAATATAACAGCTTTGAAGTTAATGAGACTGAAATAACTGTTATTTATGTCCTAGGAGATAAGGACTTTGCTGAATCAACACTTCTTCTCATGACTTTTCTGACAGGAAACCACTTTCATGTGGTTTCAAATATTTTGTGGGGATAAAAGAAAAAAAAAAAGAGAGATCTCTATCATTTTTTTATAAAGATTGCCAGAAGCATTTTCTTCTTGAGGCATTTGTCGCGAGGGTTCCTTTATCACATCTAGGAAAACCCAGGTTTTAAAAGTTTAATGCAACGGAAAACAGCGCCTCTGCACCCACCTGGGGCAGGTTTACAACAAGGTGGGAAAAGAGAAAAAATCCATTTAGCCCATCACTGGGCTTCCAGCCAGAGGGGCTCCCGGTGGGCACGGGGATCGGGATACAGGGCATGGCAGCGGGGAATGGACATCAGCCAAACCACTGATGAAGCCAAAACTTCGGGATAAATTCTAATTCCTTCTGACCCACCTCAGAATCGCGACAAGGAAAAGGCGTTTCCGCAGGGCGGGAGCACAGGCTGCGTCAGCGTGGAAGGGAAGCGACCCCAAGTTATCACAGGAGGAAAGGGCCAGGGAGGGATCTCTCCCGGCTGTGAAACGCCAGAAAACTCGAGGATCCCCACGTATCCCAAATGTCCCGGGGCAAACCCACGCAGCAGCCACCCGGCTTCCCCTCAGCTCCGCCACCCCGCGCTCCTTCCCTTCCTTCCCTCCCTCCCTTCGCTTTCCCGGGACGGCTCCCGCCACCAGCGCAGCTGGCCCGGGAGGGGCATCCCCAGCGTCGCCAGGGGCATCCCCAGCCCCGCCGGGGCCGATCCGGGTGGCGGGCCCGGTGTCCCCGGTACCTGGTGGTGACCAGCACGGCGGGTGCCGGGCCGCGCTGTTCCATGGCCGCGGGAGGAGGTCCCGCCTCCCTTCCCGGGGCTGGTCCTGCCGGATATCGGGCGGCGGCGGCGGCTCCGGTGCAAATGGAGCGGGGGGAGGGAGGAAAATGTCCGGAACGCGGAGAAAAAAGTAGCGGCCTCAGTCCGTAGTCGGCAGGATTCGAACCTGCGCGGGGAGACCCCAATGGATTTCTAGTCCATCGCCTTAACCACTCGGCCACGACTACACCGACGGGCGGAAAGTTTTCCACGGAAACCCCACTAACTCATCCTCTTCCCCACGGGACCAAAACATCCCCCGAGCTTCGGTGCATCTCCGCGCTCTCCTCTTCCTCCTCCTCCTCACTGGAAACAGCTCGCGCGCGTCTCTGCCTTAAAACAATGGGCACGACACTGCTCCAGAGCCCTGGCCTTACCCAGCCCCATCCCGAGGCAGCGCCAGCCGGGAGCAGGACACGGCCACACACCTCGGCTGTGTGCTCCGAAATTTATTTTGGGAAGGAAGAAAGAAGCAGCTGGTCCCGCTGCTGCCCCTCACGGCACCCGCGGCCAGTCTGGGCAGACCCGGTTGGTTTGCAGGTTTCCGGGCTCTCGGTTATCCCAGCGCTTTCTCTGCACTGGTGCCCAGGGATTCTGCAGGGAAGCAGCGGGGGGGGGGGGGGGAAGCTTCGCACCGGGGGCTGTTTTCTGCAGTTATGAGTTATAGAGTCGTTATGGTTGGAACGGACCTCTAAGATCATCGAATTCAACCCTTAACCCAGCCACCATGCTCACCACTACACGGTATCCCCAGGTGCCACATCCACGGGTTTTTTGAGCACCTCAGGGACAGCAATTGAACCACTTGCCCGGGCAGCCTGTTCCAATGCCTGACCACCCTTTCAGTGAATAAATTTTTTTTAATACTCAATCTAAACCTCCCTTGGTGCAACCCGAGGCCATTTCCTCTCCTTTCACTTGGGACAAGCGACCGACCTGCAAACGTCGATAAGGTCCCCCCTGAGCCTCCTCTGGTCTAAACACCTCCAGCTCCCTGAGCTGCTCCTCATCACACTGTGTTCCAGACCCTTCACCAGCTCCGTTGCCTTCTCTGGACAGAAGATTCCCACTAATATGCAAGGGATTATTAGAAAAGCAACAGAAACCAGACTCTGAGACTGCATCAATGCAGTCAAACGAGGTCTGCACACCAGTGGGTATGCAACATGGTCCAGGGGTGTCCCCAGAGAGGAGCAGCATCTGAAAGAAGACCGAGTGAGTGGATTAGGACTTTTCACCCCTGAAAGGAACAGCTAGAGGAGTTTAGGATGGGATGGAAATCTGTAAAAATAAAGAGAGGTCCAAAGTGGCATACATAGAACAGTCTTTTTTGATGCTTGTCGTGAAACAAGAAATCTGGAGCATGGAACTCAAAACAAAAAGGGGAGACTTCATAGGCAAGCTTCTTTTCAAAATCCCAGTTGTTTTCTCTCCCTGCCACTAAAAACCTTTTGTTAAGCAGAGTGTAAACATCATCCCCCAGCTGCAGCCTTTCTGGCACAGGAGTCCTGGTTGCCAAAAGTGCTACAGGCCACCAGAAAGTGTTTTTGGATAGTGAATTGTTCTCATGTGGCCTCTGATGGGTTAAACAGCTCTGGGCTGGAGCTCCTGGAAGGACTGGTATATCATGAATAGTTTTATGTCTAAATTAATTGCTTCTCTAATGGCATTTTTATCCCCATTTGGCTTCCTGGATAATCCAATTTATTCAGATAGTAACAAGGAGTAAGTAGCTGGCAGTTAGCTGCCTGAGACAGCAAAAATAGAGCAGGACCTGAGCCATGAGCTCCCACTGAGGCTTGTCATACTCACTGAGCACTGTCCTTCCAAATATTGCCAAGTGCCTGTGAAGATGCTTCAAAACTTGAGGCTTTTCTCCCTAAACAGAAGTGTTTGCCTGGCCCCTGTATGCTGCCCCTCTTTGTCCTGGAGAGGTTGTGTGCACTATATCACTATACTCATGAAGAAGTCCAAGGGCTGCCTGTTTATCTGATTTCCTAAGAAGTCTTATCCTATATGGGATTTTTATAACTCCACAGCCCGTTTCATCGTAATAAATGAATAAAACAAATGCCTCAGTGGTGCTAAACTCTGAGGTTGTGGAAATAATCAGCTGACTTTCCTGTGAGGTTAGGGCAGGGTCTCTCATCATGGTGACTGTGAAGAGTGAATCTCAGGGCTATTTTCTTTGGGATTTTTTTGCTTTTTTCCTTCCTCTTAACTCTCCAGTGCTGACTGGTTTGGTAGGTTGCTTCATTTATTTTTATTAATTAGTTTTCCTTTTTTTTTCTCCCCCCTCCTCCCCACTCCCTTTCTTTCTGGACCCTCAAAAAACTGAATCAACATACTTGTGCAGTCAGTATTCAGCAGCCTAACATGCATAGCTGCAGCATCTCTGTAACAAAACTGTTAATGAATTTGCACGGAATAACTGCCCACATACAAACCCATGTTCTTTTGCTGCAGGTATGTGTGGTACTGTGGTAGAACCTCAGTGGTTTCTGACTAGATGAGGTCAAAGATGACTGCTCCAAGTGAAAGAAGATGCTCAAAGAAAAGGAGGCAGTCGGATTTCAGTCAAAGGCCTCTAGAAAGTAAAGGGAAAGCATGAATAGGAGACAAGTAATTAAGCTTAATAAAAGGTTGAAGGAGTTTTATTTGTGTTCAGGATGTCTGAGCATTGGGAAGTGTCCATATAAGAGGAGCTCTTGATGAAAGGCGGTGTCATCCTGTGTTATGACCCACCCCAGAAAAAGGGGAGGGGGGTAACCCAGGTTCTTATCAATAATTCCCTTGGGGTGGATTAGAGTGAAACGACACTGAATAATCGGTGTTTGAAAACATATATAGGTAGGGTTTATTTTAAACATATATAGGTAGGGTTCATTTTAATAATTTTGTTTCAACAGGTATGTTAGCATTTTGGGTGTTATCATCTATATCATCTATAGCAATATGGCATAGGGATAACCTCTGGGGGGGAAATTCATAAGGGAGAGAAAGGAAAGACAGGATAAGGGTAAGGGAGAGTAAGAGAGAGAAAAGATGAGAGTGGAAAGATGTCTATAGTCACTGCCCACAGGGTCCAGCGATGACACTTGGTAGTTGCCGCTTCCATGTCTGTCAGTTGAAGTGGTGGCCTTGATCTGCTGGGGGTGAAGGAGGGAAGCCCCCACACTCCAAGAAGTTATGAGTTATTATACCCATGGTTATTGTCACGGGCCGTACCTCGAGCCTCCAACCTCTCCCTGGGCCTGTGCAGAGTTTCTGTGTCTGGCCTGGTTCCCGCCTTTCAAGATTGGCAGAGGGGGGGATGGGCTTTGATGGGCCATCAGAGGTATAATGCAGAAGTCCTGCAGAAGCCTCAAAAGTCCCTTGGCAACTCTAGAATGCATAAATCATTAACCATTTCAGTCTCTGACATCCTGGCAACTTAAGATAATAGCTCCCACAACACAGAGGTAATGGAGAAGTCAGACTTTAAAGAGTTTAAGGAGAGATGCATATAACCTCTGTAGCTGGCGTAACTATTTCATGAGTCAAGTGGCTGTTTCTGGTTTTAATATGACCATCATAAAAATCTTTTAGCTGTCACTTCACAGAAATAAAAGGAAAATGCGATGAGTTAGTCTCAGAATTCAAAACTCAGATCTCATGATTTTCGAGCACCTTTTGAACATTTGGGTTCAGTAGTATAGTTCTGCTTATCTGGGAGCACCCACTACATAACCACTTTATGGTCTGTCCCCTGAGCTGACTTCCATAATAACCTTCTTGTCACACTGAAGTAGTTTGCTTCCGCTATATCCAGTGGGTTATCACTTTGTGCTATGAAACAAGAGCTGTTTTCCCTCAGAGTGTTTATGTTCAGCACTAGCAGGGCTCTCAGAGCTGAGGACTCCTGGAGGCTCATCAGTGGCTGGTAAATGAGTTGATATAATTTTCCTTCACTTCCTTATAAAATCCCATGACCAGTGTTTCTGCTGTCCTTCCACAGTACCTCTGTGCTCTTCTACCCACTGACTGCACATGTAGGAACAGGTCCTTCAGGTGTTTCCTTCAGCACAAGGAGAAGCACTGGAAAGCTGCATAAATGGGAAGGGACTGGGATGTTACCTTTGAGTCAGCTCTTACCAGACAAGGTGTGTATCCTTTGCCACCCTGCACTGCTCCTGCATCAAACCTCTGCCCTGCAGCCTCACGGATCAGGAAGACTCAGCTTTGAACTGCCCTCCCAAACCCTGCACCAGACACTCAGCACAGGCCCGTGGTGTGCGGATATTACAGACCCAATGCCTGACACCCAGGTGAGGGTGACGGAAGCTCAGAGGGAGCCTCATCAGCTGTGTTCACCTCTGGACTTGCTTTTCTGTCCACTAGAGAGCACTCAAGTACAACCTATAGAACCGGGATGGGCTGCTGGTGCTGACTGCAGTCCTCAGCTGTGTCTCACTCTGCTGGTTTTGGTGGGGGTAAAGTTAATTTTCTTCCTAGTAGCTAGAAAACCATGACACTCACCTTTTGGGAGTCAATGCCCAGCTCCTGTCTGTCACCGTTCACTTGCACACCCAATCCCACTAACTCCATTCTAACCCTCAGCTCATGCTCAAAACCTGACTCTGGGACCAGATACACTGGGATTTGCTACAGAGCTGAAGTCAGTCAGTGATATGACCACATTTTCAGTCAAGACTGATGTTTGTATTTATTTTTGATACAGTTTTACGCCCAATAGCTAAACTTTCACTGACGCATAGCTCAGAGAAGTTTTCTCAACCACCTTCCTCAGCATGAAGAGGGTTGTAGGGGACCAAGTGGGAGTAGAATGAAAAAGGGGGAGAAGAAAGAAATGAAAAAGATTGGAAATCAGCAGCCTACAGCTCCTATTGTCTGTGAGCTCTCTCAGCATTAGCACAGCACTTTTCTGCCAGAGAGTAGATAATTCTCCATCCACCAGCCTGTGGCAGGACAGACAAGAAAATACAGTTAGACATGATGGAGATGCAGCAACCACCCCCCTCCTCAGAAAGGGGCACAAACACATTTGCTCTCCTACACCAGATGTGGCTCAAAAGCTCTCCCCTTGGCCCTCCTTATGGCAACCTAAAAAGCATGTGAAAGAATTTTGCAAGGACTGGGGCAAGCCCTGATGGTTTGGGGGCTGGCAAGTGACTGCAGAGCTTGTGATCTGACAGCTGTTGGGTATCCAGGTCCTCTGCAGGGCTCATGCTCTGATGCCTGTGAAATAGCTGACAACCAGGTCCTGGCCTCCTTGGGGAACAGCTTGATGTTGAATTGGGGAACTGTTTGGTGAGCAGGCAAAGGGAAGCACTGTCAGTGAGGAGTGTGTTGGAAGGCAGTTGTAGTGGAGATCCCAGACCTGAGAGGTAAAGGGGATGGTCCTCCCTCTCCTTCAGCCCCGACTGGGACATGGAAAAAGTATGTTTACACCAGGTAGCCTTTCACCACCTGTACTGGAGGACTGCCCACCATCCATCTTCTGCAGGCACTGAGGTCCCATAAAGGGTTAAAGTGAAGAAGGAGAACCTCTCAAAGCCTGTTAAAATATGGAGTGATTTGTGGCTGGGGTCTGTTCATTCCGTCCATGCAAACGGACTGCAGCCCTGCAGTTTAATCCCTCCCTGTTCCTCACAGGGGCACGGGGGGATGAGGGGTCTCCGTCAGGGTCAAGGTGTGACCCCATGAACTCATCCCAGGGTCATGTCTGTCTCCTGTACACTGAGCAGGGACCAGCTCTTGCAGCACTGTGTCCCTGCCTGGGTGTGATTCTTGGCAGCTCGTGGATTCGCTTTTCATCTCCCCCAAAGCAGAAGGAGAACAACAGTGAGTTTATAAGCCCAGGGGGTATTGTCCACCAATTTTTGAATCCCTGGCAGAGGACTCTGCCTGTAATCATGACAGGATGAGGGGAAATCAGAGCCCTGCTTAGAGTATAGTAAATAAAATGAGAGGGGAAAAGCAAGGGCAGAGGAACATATTTAAAAACAAAATAAATCAGCTATGGAAACACAGTTTAAAAGCTGAACATGAAACTTTTTTTCAGCCTTGATTCATATGGGGAGAAATACAATATCATTTCATTGCTGAAATAGGCTGCACTAGGATTCCAGTGAGATGACCACTCACTTATCACTCCTAACACTCTTTTCAGATGACAATTACAAAACCCAGATGTGAACCACTAGGAGATTTTATATTAGGACTGGGCTTCTCAGTGAGTTTCAAAGGTAGCCAAAATGGTAGATTTAAAGTTCACTCCTGTTATATGATGTGGTAAGTTTGTTGATAGCTTGTCAGGACAGTCTTTTAATCTACGCACCTCCTAAACTCAGTATGGATTTATTCTGGGGAGAAGGGAGGAGAGTTATATAGCTGTTATTCATTATGCCTCATGCTTTCCTCCCCCCTTTAAACATTTAACCTGTAATATGATGAGCCACATGTCAGGAATAATCTAGTAGAAACCATAGGTAATCCCTGCTGAAAGATAAACCTGGCTCTTGACCTGCTGCAGCCCTGGAATTCAAATTCCACCTCTCTTAAGTTTGGGGACCCTAGGTAAATCGTGGATGAATTTCATCGTAGCCAGTGAGGAAGAAAAGATGAGATTTCCTGGTTTGCCTCAGTTTAATAAAACCAAGCCTTAAAGTACAGAAAATTGTCTATATTATTCAAAAATCACATCTACAGTAAATAGGTAGAGTAGAATCTTTTTTTCCCCCAAAGGAACCATAGTTTTTGGGTAGTTGACTCTTTACATAGGTTCAATGAAAAGTGTTTCCCCAGATCCAGAAAAGGTGAAGGAACAGTCAAAAAATTTCCAGGTAGACTCCCAAATATGCTGCCAAGTTTTTCAAGTCCATCTTCACCACCCGCCTGACCAAAGGTGTTGTCCAAGTACTTTGCCTTGATTTCCCTCACTCCCACCAAATAAGCTCTGGAGGTGTTCATGTCCATACTAAGTTATTTGGTTGGAGATGAGCAAGAGCCCAAGGCCTGCCTGGCTTTGGTGCTGGCTCCTGGTTGCTCATTAGCTGCATGAAGCATAGAGGTGACTCCTTTTATGAAGCCTCCTGCCTGCAGGAGTAAAGGCTGAGACTCATGGAGACCCAGACTTCTCTGCTGAACTACCCACCACAGCACAGTGCGAGCCAGTCAGGTTAGAGCTGGACAGATTTTTTTCCTGGATTTCTTTATAAAATTAGGAAACCTTTCTGGGACATTGTTGGAACAATTCTTCCATTTTTATGAGTGATGCTGGACCTGACTGAAATTCTCTCAAATGGAAAAATTTCAACTCTCTGAATTAGCAAAAAACTCAGAAGGGACTGGGAGGAGGGATGGTGTTTTTCTTCATCATCTCTTCCTAAATAGAAAGTGTATGCAATTGCTCTGTCTGTTGCTCCATGTATCTGCCAGTCTAGCTGTCTGCTCCCCACTTAATAACGTTGCAACAACCCAATGACCAATTTTAATCAAATACAACAGAAAAGAAGATGGCTGGACAACTTTCAGCTCCTCCAATTATTGTAAAAACCTGGCAGCTCAATAGGTGAGAGGCCTGGATTTGTGTCCCTCTAAGGGAAAGGCTGAGGCATAGACTTAAGCAGATACCTGTTTGATTTGGCTCACCAGTAAGCCAGTCACTTCTGGTGTACCTCCAGTGTGTGATGGAAATAAAAGGGAAGTAAAATGCAGGAGGTTTGGTAAACTGAGTTGCATTAGTTCTGCTGCACTCTTTTCAGTCCAAGATAACTGATTTGGCAGATGCCATGAGAGAGATTGCAATCGCCCAACCATTTCTTGGTGACAGCAAGCCAGGATAGAGTTGCCCAGTTGTGCAGGGAGATCTGTAAGTGTGCATCTGTCTCATGGCACAACCAGTACAACCCATCTCGTCAACCAATCATTCATACACAGCTGTAGTAGGAAGATGAATATCTTTCCAGGTCAGTGCTGTTTCTTCCAGTAGCAGAGTTTTGCTCAAAGGGGTTTTACAACAAGCATTTTAAGTCAAATGCTCTGATTCTTACTTAGAAAGTGGCTGACAGTCAGACTCTGGGTTTCACCAGGCCATGAACACAGGTTTCTACATCCATGTTTTTTAATGAAGATATTAGTATTGTAGTTGTAAAGATGTTATAAAGCAGTAACAATTTGCCTACCCAGCTTCACAGAGAGATATAATTCATGCTTAAAATTAGATTTTTGGCCTCCTCAAAGTCTTGCTCTATGCTAGTCTGGTAGACTGGCTTTGTAGTCAATGGAGAAGAGGAAAATTTTGGGGAGCACTGGGATCTGCTTCAGGTGCTCACTTAAAGATTTGTGCCCTAAAAGGGCTTACTTTTTCTCCAGTGGCTATAGGGGAATGGTAACAACCAGCTTAGGTGCTCAGGTCTAAATTCAACTGTTCGGCTGTAATTTAGTGCCCTTGAAGAGACCTTGGTGTATCCCGCATGGCCTCCAACTGCTGCCCTAGAGAGTTTCAGGTCTTGTGCTGGTCTTGTGCTATGTCTACATGTCCAAGCAGGTGTCTTGGATCTCTGTTACATCCCAATTTGCAGTGTCTATGTGTAGAAAACAGAATGAGGCCTAAATGGTTGAAATTTATGACCTTAGAAGCAGGTGTTCGTGCTGTCATGTGCCTTAAATATATATATATAGTAGTAATAGAAAATCAATTCAGTGCAATCTTTGGAGTCCAAAGAGTGGTACAGCTGATGCATGTCTAACAAATTTCACATTCTAGATCAAGTGAAATGAATCCACCCTAAATGCTTCCTTATCACACTCCTCCAAAACAGTAACTACTAAAATAGCACTATAAGGGTGTTGGAGGTTTTATAGAAATGAGTGATTGTCCTTCAGAAAGACAGAGGAAAATACATCCCTAGAGACAGATGTAGCCATTTATGGTACAATGGTGTAGCAACACTTTGGATATTTTTCTCATGAGTCAAGTTCTCGGCTTTCCAAAATGCAGGAAGAAGCAACCACCACCTGGTGAGAAAAACAATCAGCCTGAGGAGAATGGAAATGAAGTCTCCTTGGGAGACCACATTTTTCTGTCTGGTCCTACAACCAGCTGTATCCATTCCCACTTCATATGACTGGTGCCTCTGCTGAAATCAGTCACTCGGGCGTTCAAATCTACAATTACAAAACCAGAATGGTAATTTCTACCCAAACATTACGCAGTCAGGGGAGTTGGTCTGGGCTGTGATGAACTGGGGAGGGGAATGGGAAATGCAGGACTTGTGGAAAAACTAATTGCAGGGAAGGTGTTTTTCCTTCCTGAGACTCCATCAAGAACATCCGTGTGCAAGGTTGGAAATACACCTCTACTATTTCCTTAATCCTTTTCCCAAGCTGCCCTCAAGAGCAGGCAGGGACTTGTTACTACAGAGAGGGGAAAACTAAGATGTGAAGGACTGTGGCTGTCCCAAGCTCCCACCCAGTGCTGGCTTAGGTCTGTCCCCAGGATAGCGCTCTTTATTGCTCTTGCTGCCAAATTCTCAGCTCCCCACCAAATACCAAAGGGCTGGACCTTTCTTTCTTCAAGAAAAGCCACTGTTTCTTGGCTAGCTAAGGTTCACCCCGAACATGCTGGAATAAGCTTTTGAAGTAAAGAAGGCAAGGCTGCAGACAATCTTGACCATGAGCTAGGTTTCCTACACACAAGCCCATCAGGTAACTTGCCCTGGTCTTCAGGATCTCCAGCGTTCCATTTACACAAGTAAATTAAATAATGCCAGGGAGCCACTGAGTGTTCCTACAAACATTTAATTTAACTGTGTAGATGCAGCCTAAGAATCTAGCTCTAGCTGCACAATTATGTCTACCTGGAGAGCTCATAGGGCTCAGACTGGAGTGATGAAACAAGGAGCTGCCAGCCCCTGTGAGGATCACTGGGTGACCAGTGGCTTCCAGGCCACCTGCTGTCAGCTGAGGATGAGCTGCCTGCTCTGGGATGAGCCCATCACACAGGAGATGCCAACCAGTCTGGAGCACTATGGCACAGGTAGGACATGATTTGGGGAAGGGGAGGAGATGGCACTTTTCCCCCCTGTGCTGTGGGGCTTGGCAGCATCCTTAGGTGAAAAGATGAGCCTAAAGCCCTGCCATGCTCTGTTGTCCTGTGTGTCCTTCTGGTCTCCTTCCTCCTATGTTTAATGCTGATGGAAAATGGATTGTGGGCACCCAGCAAGCCAGCAGCAATGGGAAAGGAAGGGAAGGAGCTGGAAATGAAGGAGGAGAAACAAGGAATAGTCGCTTTTATCAAAGCTGAACTTGGTTCTGCAAGAAGCTGGCATCCCGAGCACAGCTCCAGCCTGAGGGAAGGAAGGATAGAGAGGCTCAGCCAGGGGCTGGCATGGGCTTGGGATCCCGCTGGGATGAAGCTGGCTGATCACTGTGCTACATTTTCCCCAAAATTTAAACTGTTCAGCTACCACAACTCTTTTCTCTGAACTACCAGCACAAGCCCTATTTCTGCTCCTGGGATTGTGGCTTTTCATGAAAAAGCCAGAGGAACTGCAAAATTTGGAATAGTGGAGGAATAAATACCGAAATTCAAGGACTATGGTACAAGGTGACCATAATTGTGGTTGTTATTAGGAGCTGGACTTAATGATCCATGTGGGTCCCCTCCAACTCTGGATATTCTATGGTTATTCAATCATTATTGAGTATTTACATTCACAACCTGTCTTACACATACTGTATCCGCAAGCCATCACTGTACAGAGGAAAAAGACATGGAGAAGATTTAGAGGAAAAAACTATGGAGAAGATTCAGAACTGGGTTCACTTGCAGTTTCCACATTGCTAAATCATCAAGGACCAGGACAATCTTTCACAGTCCTTGTGCCTTTGGTTCTTATAAAAACTGTCAGCCCAGACAGAATCTGCACTGCAGGACGAGGCCCTGCAGAGAGGACAGAGGCAGAATTTAACATCTCCTTGTTCCAAGTGCAAAGTGCTTGTTAGAAAACCAACAGGTGACCACTGGACCATCATTTTTTTTCATGCAGGAGTCAGTCATATTAAATAATTTTCAGCTGCACTTTTCTTCTGTACACAGAACAAGGAGCCCAAAATGGCATATTTTGACTTATGAACCTGGTGAGATCAGTATGTGAACCACAGAAATAGGCAGAGCTCCCTGTACACTGCTGAAGTGACCCACACACAGTGCTGTGCTCTTCAAGGATTTCTTCAGTATCAGAAAGTCCCATCTCATTTATTTTTTTCCTACTAAATTCTGATGATCTTCTCAGAAGAGCAGGTGCTTGGGTGCTAAAAGAGGCACCTGGGGGCTCTCTTCAGATTGCAGGGCACCCAAGATGTTAACATGGAATCATAGGATCTTTTAGGTTTGGAAAGATCCGTAGGCATGGTGCTGGTCAATGAGGCTGAAGGGGTAGGATCGCCTCCTTTTCTGAGGCAGCAGCTGGAGGTCTGGATGTCTCAGGTGGCACCATGTGCTCACATTTAAGCATGTGAGATGGTCTCAGGTGCCTGAACCTGTGCATGAGCGTTTTGGTGTATAAGAACACACAAGCTGGCAAAGCAAAGCAAACATGTTCCTTGCATCAAATATAAATTATAGAACCATGGAAAGGTTTGGGTTGGAAGGGACCTTAAAGATCATCTAGTTCCAACCTCCCCACCATTGGCAAAGATGCCACCCACTAGACCTGGTTGTTCAGGTTGTTCCTGAACACTTGAACACTTCCAGGAGTGAGGCATCTACAGCTTCTCTGGGCAACCTCTTCCAGTGCCTCAACACTCTCACAGTAAAGAATTTGTTCTTAATATCTGATCTCAATCTCTCCTCTTTTAGTTTAAAATTTTTCTCCCTCATCCTATCACTATCTGCACGTGTAAAAAAATTGTTTGACTCTCTCTTATAAGCCCCTTTTAGAGTACTGCAAGGCTGCAATGAGGTCTTCCTGGAGCCTTTTTTTCTCCAGGCTTAACAAACCCCTACTGCCTGTCTCCACAGGAGAGGTGCTCCACCCTTGTGGTCATCCCTGTAACCTGCTCTGGATAACAGGTCTGTGTCTTTCTCGTTAAGGCAGAAATGGATGTTACCTAAATACTGATGTCAGCACGACCCACACCAACTTGCAGTGTTGAGCAAGAGAGTTGAGTTGAGCAAAAGAGCTGAGTTAGGAAGTTGTGAAGACACACCACTGTAATGCATTAGGAAATCAAGTTCATTGCTAACAGGGTATTTGACATCCCACCCAGTGATGTGTGTCAGTGACTCTGTCCGTTCAGCTGTCACTGCCCAGAGGCATGGCTTTAACTTTAGTGAAAGCACTAAATAAATGTACAAGGACTGCAAGATTTAGTACATTGCTTTTATCTCTTTCAAATGCATCTACTAAGGAAAAGATATGTGGGCAGAAAGCTTGTTCTGACTTATATAGTAATACTATGCAAAGGACCCTTAAGTGAGGTGTGATTTGCTCTTTGTATTAACTCAAGGGTGCTTTGAGAAGAGAAATACAAAGTAAGATGGAGCTTCACCTGATACACCCATAGTAAAACGGTAACAGCTGATCCTGCACCTCACACTCAAGTCCATCTAATGCACAGCACAAAGGAAAAGGTATGTGCCCACATAACATATTCCTGTCTTCCATTTCTCTTTCTTGTATACAGGACACACTCATAGTGGGTTGATTTGCATGTGTTTCACAGCCTAAGGGGAGAGAAACAAGAGTGAGTGCCTTCGAAACTGCTAGTGCCTTCTACATTTCATAAGTGCGACAGGAAACACCTTATACAGAGGCTCAGTGCTATAAATCCCTTCTCCAGGAGATGGTGCTCCTGCCCTGGGAGAGATCCCTGCCCGCGCGCTTCCAGATGATGCTCGGTCCCACCGCAGCCACCCGACCCCTCTGCTGGGCTGGGACGCGATGGTTCTTATCCTCTGAGCTTCTCTTGCTGCTCAGCAGCTGAAGGAGAAAGAGACCTAGGGCATGAAATGTTTTCCAGTAAAATTTGGAAAAGGCAAGATGGAAAAAGAAAGCAGAAATTGTTGGGTTAAAATGCAGAACTGCACAGGAGACCAGAAGGTACAAGTGGTAAGTAGTTCATGAGCTGCTCAGTTTGCCCTATGGTCTGTGCTGGTTTCTGTGGGGCCTTTTGGGTGAGGGGCATCTCTCCTGAGTGCCTGGCCCAAACCACCCACATTCATCATGAAAGGACATGCTGCCCTGGCAGGAAGGTCAGACAGACAGAATCTTCAACAGAAGTGATCCAGACCATGAGAAGTTGCAATCAAACAGGACTTTGGACCACATCCCTTTCCGCACTCAGGCACCCACCTTCCTCCATTCCTCCTCCTCCTCCTCCTCCCAGCCCAGCACAGCAGCTGGCACAGAGGAGTGAAGGGAGGAGGACTGGGCTGCAGTTGAGGACTGGCAGGTCTGCTCTGGCCCTCTGCACACCTCAGCTGACACCCATGGCTTGTTGGTGTCCCCAGAGCAACTGTCCAGGAAAGCAAATACCTCCAACTAGATATCTTGCATTACCAGCAGTAATTTGGTAGGATCCATTCCCCTGTTGATTCCTAATCAGGATGATATCCCCAAAAAGGAGGGAAATCAGTTCTTGGGGAAAGGCCTTTCTTTGCCAGATCCCTATCACTGGTGGAGAACTATCGGGCTGACCTAAAAACATCAGAGTTTATCTCCATTTGTCTGGTCTATAGAGGAAAACAAAAACATGAGATTAGAGCACTGAAGTAAATGAGAGAGAAAAGAGTGTCTGACAAGGAAGAAACAATACCAAAGGATGGGAAGATAACTTAAAGGGGAAAAAACCCCCATTCTTCCTTTCATGTTCATAGTGGTGAACATCTGCATGCAGAAAGTTATGAGTGAGACAGAACTGGAGTTATGGGTAAGACTTTGTGTTGGAATAGAAAGCATAAGACTTCATATGGAGAAATTCTGTCTCAAGTGGCAGAGAAATGAGAGTGACAACAGTGGTGAGCAGCACTTGTTGGAGAGGGATGGGAAGAGGGCAGAGGACTCTCCTAGGAATAATTGGGAACTGGAAAGATGGGGGTGAGCTACTGTGAGCAGTGTTCCTTTTCTGGTGCTCCCTTGGGTCTCCACTCTACTCTCCCAGCCGGGTCTCACCTTCAGGTCGTGATACCCCCACATCTGAGGGGCCTTTGCAAAGGAGCTGGGAGCTGGAGGACAAGAAGTTGGGGAGAAACACAATAATGTGGAAAACAGATGAGAGAAAAAAGGACTGAGTGGAGATCAAAGGATTAAATATGTAAAAATAAAGAATCATGGAGCAGAGCTTGAGGAAGGCTGTAGGAGAGCACTTCCCCTCGTGACCTCTCACATGGACAGCCAGGGGTGGGTAGGAGGCAGCTGAGGGCTTTCTGCACCTCTGTAATAGCTGTCCCAGCTGGGGTCTGTGTTAATGCTGTAAGAACTGCTTTCTGGAGGTACAGCTCACCCTGCAGTAACTAGTGATGGGAGGAAGGTGACTGAGAAGAAGCCAGAATGAAGTAAAG
The DNA here is from genome assembly GCF_001604755.1 of Lepidothrix coronata. Classification (NCBI taxonomy): domain Eukaryota; kingdom Metazoa; phylum Chordata; class Aves; order Passeriformes; family Pipridae; genus Lepidothrix; species Lepidothrix coronata. The sequence goes on from NW_016690219.1 coordinate 553,371, forward strand.
TGAATCCCACCCCCTCCAACTAGATGCTAGCCTAGACTACCACCATAAGGACACTTGAGTGAGTCGTCACCATGGTCCAGCATCTGGGCTTGCTGCATAGACAAATTACATGCTGACTCTGCACCCTTCAAAAAGCAAATGGACTTTTTTTTCTTTTTTGAGCACGACTGAGTGCTCAACTGTGCTTTGACTCGCTACTTTCAGGTGGCTTATGCCCAATCCTGTCGACCAGATGCTGAATAGGACAATTTTCCCTGAGGGGATTGGAAAGCCTATTTCAAGAAGCTTTTATGTTTCCAGAAGGATTGAATTTTCAGCAAAGCATTTCCATAAGTCTCCTGTCCTCCAGCTAGAGCACAGTGTTCAAATAGAAAGTGATGTGAGACAAGCACAGCTTTAGGCATCCAGGCTGTGGTGACGTCAGGTCTCTGGGCCTGAAGCAAAGCAGCCCATGGGGTCCTTGAATCTGTCTGATGTTTCATGCATGGAGTTTGTACCTTGATTTGTCTTATCTTCTCTGGCTATCCCCGTGCAGACAACCAGAAAGAATTCAGCTTGGCTTGAGTTTAAGTACGTTTTGGAAGGAGTTGCTGGAAGATTTGGAAAGAAAATGATGCCGTTGCTTGGTTACTTGCTGAGCTGGCCTTACTGTCACTTGTANAGCCATCTCACTAGAAGACATTTGTTAAGTGAAGCCTCAAGAGGCTTCTTGTGTGGTCACTACATGAAAACACACTCTTCCAAATAGCCACTGGCATCAACATTCTGATCGCTCTGAACTTGCTCGAGACTTGAAAAGTTGATGGAGCCCCACTGACTTAGCTAACAGAAACAGCCACTCCAGCTTTGAAGAGTGGAGGGGGCTTGTCACTGCAGTTTGGTTTTATTCCATCAAAAAGGGCTGATGATAGGGAAGGTGAGGTGGAGGTGCAGAGCTGTGGGAATGTGGCTGTGATGTGAGGTATGTGGTTATTATTCCTTGAGGATTTCCCTTCTGCCTCAGTTTCCTCCTTTGAGAAGTGGTCTTCCGTGGCTAGTGGGTTCCAGTTAAATTGAATACCCCGTTCTTTCCTGTGCCAAAGAGCATCTGTAGGGCAGCCCCTCTACCAGGCTGGGACCTTGCCCACAGTTGCACGAGAGGATGCAGATGTGGTAGGGGAGTTCACCCTGCCCAGGACTCATGGAAATGAATCGGTGCTCCACACACAAAGGTCCCCAACCACCATGGACAATGCAGGAGGACAAGCAGGGCAGTGCTAGGGACCAGAAGAGGGAGCAGAGGGACGGAGACTATGTCAGAGGGACTAGCCTAAGTATCAGCCAGGCAGAAATGATTCCTTCCCGATCCTGAAGGAATCAGCATCCAAAAAATGTTCCCAATAAGAAAACAGGCTTAGTGAGTTGACTGCCCCCTTCTTTCCAAAAACCTGACCTATTGGTGAAGGGAGAAAGAGACCATAGTGAGATAAGGTGCAAGCTGTTATGGGAGTCAGGATCCATCCTGGGCATACAGCCACTGGCTTCATGTTGTCTGGGACTAGTTCTTAGGGAAAAATTAGAGACAAATGGGGCCCTTTATCTTCATCTGAGGTTCTGGCACACTTCTGATTTAATACTTGGTGAACAGGGTGACAGGACAGTCTCAGAACTGTTTTTCAACCTGTGATGGAGGTACCCAGAGGATTTGTAAGTGTAAAAGCAAAGAGAGATGGAGCAAGTGAGCAGGTCTGGAGCCAGGATCACCACATTGGTTAAGGGCCCCCAAGGGCAGGAGCACATTGCTGTACCCACAGCAGTGGGGAGTGCCCTCAAGAGGAACAAGTCTATTTACTGGTGGAGCCGAACGGACATAAAATCTCCCTCAGTTATATGGGTGTTTTTTCTGTATAAACTTGCTAATTGAGTTGTAAAATAAAACTGCAGTCCTTCCTCTCCAATTTCTGCTGCTGCAGCAGCGTGCTAATTTGGTTTTGGAAGGGGGCTGGTAGAAGGTGGCTCTTTGCCAGTGTGAAATTATGCGCAAAGGTTTGCAGTGGGAGAGGAGGGAGCCCGTCCTCGGCGCAGGGAAGGACTGGGGGCAGGAGCTGCTGAGCAGGGCTAGAGCGGCTTGGGAAGGTCCTGCAGCTGGGCTGGGCTGAGCTGGGCTGATGGAAATTCAAGAAAGCCCAGAAGGGTTTAAGTGAAGTTGCAATGGATTACAGATGGGAAAGTTAGCGCCTGTGCACGTCAGTAGATGCTGTGTGGTTGAGAGGATGAGCTGTGGGATTTCACATCTACCCTCTGGCATGGCTGGGCAGGATTTGCCTCTTGGGTCTGTGTACCCATATGTGTGTGTGGTGTGTGTGTGTGAGTGTGCCTTTGGTGTGGGCATGTGTGCCTGGTGTGTGCAGACATGTGTGTCCATGTCGCTCAGGGTGGCGTGGGTATGTGTGTGCCTGTGTTGGGTCTCCATACAGATGGTGAGGACAGGGATCTGGCTCTCATCACCCAGCAGCACAAAGCTCTGTCACGGGGACAACTGTGCACAGGAACAAGGATGGTGTGGTGCAAACTGATGCAGAGGAACCCCCTGCTCAGCTCTGCTGACTTGCACCAGGCAGGGATTTGACCCTGCTGCCCACACTGGGGGCTGAGAAGAGGACTGGTCTGTAGGGAAAAGAAAAAACTGTGATTAAAAAAACCCCAGAAGGCACAGACTGGCTGTCTGTTGCATCAGTGTAACTTTAATTTTTGAAAAACACACAGAAAAAATGCAGTGACAGTTCCAGTCCCAGGGTGAAGCCTGGGGTTCCACATGTTTGGCAGGTACATGCACCCCAACATGCAGGAGGATGTAACGTCTCAGGGGACCCAGGGCATGGACCACATTCACCATTTTTGTATCTTTCAGTGTTTCACATAAAACTGACTGTGTGAAAACAATTCCAGGCAGCAGGCTCCAGAAACCATTGCGAGAAGCCCAGAGGTTTATGGATAGATTTGTCTGCCCATTTTCTAGAATTCAACAGTCCTTCCTGTCCCATCATCCTTCCATCCTTCTGCTGATCCCTTTGATCCCTTCTCTGGGCAGCACTGGGAAGGGATCGCTGCCATACCTTTCAGTGGGAACTTCAGGAGCAGAGTTTGTGACCCTGGAGTTGCTGGTTGAGGTGGGATTGAGTGGGGCAGGGCTAGACAGTGTTTTTCAGCCTTCCCATCTTTGGGAAGAACTGCCCTCAACATTCAGCCCTGCTACCACCTGCTCTCATTCTGTGAGGGCACCCGAGTGGGATCTCAGCACCCTGGCCAGGGGGGAGTGAGGCCTCAGGAGCTGGAAGGTCTTGTCAGGTGCTTTTTAAAGTGACCTTTAGTGTCTGAAGAGCATCAGGCTGGATTTAATAAGGGACTGACAAAAGAATAACAATTACTAAAGCCTTCCTCTGCCTCCTGCCCCAGCTGGGTTAGGGGTCCTGGTGGTCACTAACTGCTGGGTGGGTGGTGCCAGTGGCAGCGTGCAAGGCCCTGTGGTCTGTGCAGAGTGTGCAAATGCTGTGCAAGCCACACAAACTCTATGTAAAGGTTGTGCAAGCCCTGTGCAAATGCTGTGCTGGGCAAAGGCTGGGCAAAGTGTGCAAAGTGTGCAAATGGCTTTGGGCCTGGCCATCCAGCACTGCGAGAGACAGGGATTTCTCGGGATGCGGATTTCTTGGGATGGTGTCATGGGAGCTGTGTCTGTGTCTCTGCACAGTGTGTGTGTTCATAGCGAGCAAATCTGCTGCTGGGCATTAGAAACCCGCTCATGATACTGTGACAAAGCACCTGTAAAATCACAGCAGAAAGAAATCCGAGAGGTTGCAGTGACAAATGCTCGTGAGAAGCAATTGTTTGGGGGGGGAAAGGGAAAAAAAAAAAAAAGCCATGTTTGTTTTGGCAAAACACCTACATTCCTTCAAATAAATCATCGCAGCCCTTGTTTTTGTATTTGTGGAGAAATCGCAACAGACATAACCAGGGACTTAAGAGACTTGAAATAACATCCTAGTAAATACCCCACTTTGTTATTTTAATCGAGACCCAAGGAAACATCTGAATTTTACCAAGGAAACCCTCCGTGCGAGGGAAAACATCAGCCCGCAGCCCAGCCGGGGCTTTGTTTTGCTCCGGTGTCGGGCTCCCGAGGCGGAATTGCCGGGGCCGATGGAGGTGCGGGGCAGCCCGGGACAGTCGCTCCGGCTCCCTCGACGCTCCCGGCCCGGCCCCGCAGCCAGCATCACCCCCGCAGGCCAGTCTGAGGGTGAGAAGTCAGCCCGAAATGTGGGGTGACGGTTCCTCAGTCCGAAACAGAGCCGGGGTCTGCCCCACGTCCAGTGTGGGACCGGGACCCCCGCCCCAGTACGGGGTGGCGGGTGACCCCCTCCAATACAGGGTCGCCTCCCATCCGCATCCTCCCTAACTAGGCTGGAGTGACGCCGCGGCACGGGGCTGTGGGACGCAGCTCTCCCCGACAAATTAGGGGTACGGGTGCCCCCACGGGGGGCGCAAGTGCCTCCCACTAGACGGGGCCGGAGCCTGCGGGGGTCTCACCTGCCTGGGAAGGCGGGGAGGGGGCCGGGGAGGGAGTGTCCGGGGTGGGGTCTCACCTGCAGGCAGAGGCGGAGCGTGGACGGGGTTTCTCTCACCTGCCGGGGGAGGCAGAGCGGTGTCCGAGGGGACGGTCCGGGGGTTCCCACCTGCAGGTAGAGGCAGGGCGGGGTCGGGAGGGATCCGGGGGTGTCCCACCTGCCAGGGAAGGCGGGGCGGCATCCAGGAGGGTGTCCGGGGGGGTCCCGTCTGCCGGGGGAGGAGGGGCGGGATCCAGGGAGGTGTCCGAGGGGGTCCCACCTGCCGGGGAAGGCGGGGCGGGTCCCGGGGCGCGGGCGGTGCTCGGGCGGGGAGGGGCGAGCGGCCGGCAGGGGGAGCCCCGGCGGCGGCGGGCGAACGAGGAGCGGCGGCGGCGGCGGCGACGGCGGCGGCGAAGACGATGTTCAAAAGCGGGCGGGGAGCGGCGGCGGCAGCAGCTCCGCGCCGAGCCCCGGGCCGCCGCCATGCGCCTCCGCGCCGCCGCCGCCGCCCTCTGCCTCTGCCTGCTGGGCGCCTGCCGCCTCCGCCGCGGGCTGGAGGCCGCCGCCGTGCGCGGCCCGTCGGCGGCCGCTCCCCAGCGACCCTCGGCAGCCGCGCCTTCCTCCGCCTCCTCCTCCTCCGCCGCCGCCGCCGCCTCCCCCTTCTCCTCCCCGCCGCGGAGGGACGGGGCTCTCCGCAACGGCACGGTGGTGCCGCACCACTACATGGTGGCCCTGTACCAGCGCCTGGCCGCCCGCCGCGGCTCCGGCGGCCGCGCCGACACCGTCACGGGCTTCGCGGAGCGGGCGCGCAGCGGTGAGTGCGGGGAGCGCGTCTCCCCGGGACCCCACCGTCTGGGATGCTTGGGCTTGGGAACGGGCTTTAGGATGAGGATGGGGTTTGGGAACGGAGACGGGGCTGTGCGTGGATGCGAGGATCGGGCTCCTGCGTGGGAGCAGGGATGGACGCGGGGTTGCGCATCATTTTGAGCGTGAGTTTGGGGACGTGGTGGCAACGCGGAGAGGGACCTCGCGCGTTGGTCCAAACGCGAGGCTGTGCCTGGGATGGGGTTGTGCGTTGGTTGGGGAACGAGGTTGTGCGTTGGTTTGAGCACGGGGTGGTTGCAGGGGCTGGGGGTAGCTCACGGGATAGAGCTTCGCGGGATAGGGGCTGCGCATCCCGGTTGTTTAACGGGAATGGAGCCGTGCGCGAGACCGAGCGTGGGAATGGGGACGAGGACAGTGCTGGGAGTGGGGCTGTGCGTGAACATAGGACTGAGGCGACGACAGTGACAGCAAAGGGTTTGTGTCTGGAGCTGGAAAAAGGGATTGCTGATGGAGATGAGCGTGAGGTCGGGGGTGGCGATGGGGTTGCGCGGTCAAAGATGACGCTCGGGGCTGGGGCTGGGGTTGGGGACGGGGTGCGAGGTGCAGCCAGCCGGGCCGGGGCAGGCGGGGCTGCCGGCGGCTCTCGGAACCTCTCGCCACCTGATGCGGGGCCGGCGGCTGCGGCGCAGTTTTGAGGCAGCTTCTCTGCGCGGCATCCGCGGGACCGGGAGCGAGAAGACCCGACAGAGCCTTTGCAGCCCGAAAAACTCCGCAGGGCCTCGCGACGGGCCGGGCGAGGCTGGGGAGGGAGCGCAGCCGCGGTGCTCCGGGGAGCGCTCCAGAGCGGCTCCCGCCGACCCGCCGGCTGAGCTCGGCATCGCGCTCCCCTTCTTTCTCTTCCTCCTCTTTTGCCCTCTTCATATCCGCGGATCTAATGATGATAACACATAAACGCATTTAACGATACATTTTTAACGCGTACATCGCGCACTGCCGCCGAAGTTCGCTCGGCTGGGGAAAAAAAATAATAAATTTCCGATCGAATAAAATTAAAAGACAAACTGAAAAGCAGCCCCCAGCCTCCCTGCGGTGCCTATCGCCGGCTGGCCCGGGGTGGGAGAGCGGCGGCTGGTGGTGTGGAGCTCCCCAAGCCCCATCCTCACACCCAGAACGGGCCGTATCCTGCCGGCAGCCTTTGGGGGGAAGGGGTGCTAAAAGCTGATGGGGCAAGGTCAGGGGAGCGAGGTGGGACGCGGGGAAGATGATCCGGTGGGAGGGTGGGCAGTGCCCGGCTTGGGAGAGCCGGGGGAAAACTGCACCTAGGTCCTGGGAAGTTTCAGAGCAAAACGAAACCAGATGAACTCTTCAAAGGGATCTCCTTATCTGCTCTTATCTGCTCCTCTTAGGAACGGTAGATCTGCTTTTAAAATAATAATTATAATAATGACTATAATGAATAATAATAATAAGGATAATAATAACAATAATAGTAGCAGCAGCAGCAGATGACAGGGAGAAGATTGTTTCCCCCCTGGCGGGGGGTGCAGACTGCACCCAGCGGCGCTGCTGGCGCGGGGCGGGGGCTGCGGTGTGGGGATGTCGGGCAGGGCTCTACCGGCAGCGGGTCAAGAGGCTCGGACACAGCAGCGATGTTTGCAGCATGCTCAGGTCAGGTTTCTCGTTAACGAGGGAGAAAATAAAAAACAACCCTCGCAGAAGTCTTTCATGTCTTCTCCCCAATGTCACCTCCTTTGGTGTTTTTTTTTTTTTTTTTTTTTTAATTCACACTGAGTATATTTAATCAGTGCTAGAAACTGCACAAGTCTGTGTTTGGGCTTTGGATCCACCAAAAATAGTGACAAAGTGAAGCTGGGCTCGCTTTCAACCTCTAGTGGTGCCTCTATCAGACGTGTGTCTGCGAGGGGAAAATGGAATTTTTCACAGCTTTTTACTTGGAATGGATGGGGCTATGTGTGTGTGTGTGACACTTAGGGCAGAAGAAATCGGTGACCACCTCCTGAGTGGGGATGGGACTGCGGCACAGGTTCAGATGGGGCTTCCATGCCAAAACAGAATAGTGATGCAACTGGGGTCAGTGGAACACCTATGAGGAGGCAGAGAAGCCTCCTTGGGACATGGGGAAGAGTGCTGATGAGAAGCCATTTGATTCAATTGATGCCTCTCTCCCTCTGTACTTTCTCCTTGTTAGTTTTTGGTGCCTCCAGCCAGAGTGACGCTCCTGGATGCAGGACACACAGGCTGTGTCCTGCTGGGATGCTCGGCGAGCCTTGCTGCACGGCAGGATCTTTCCTGTTAGTTCTGTGTCTCTTGCACCTCCATAATGAGAGCTTGGCTTCAGCTTGCTGGGATTTTAATTTTTTTTTCCTTTTTTTTTCCCTTCTATGTTATCTCTTCCAGATGCCTCCCTATCCACCTCCGAGCAGCGATACCTCTTCGACATCTCCAGCCTGCCTGAGGCAGAGGAGGTGACGGGCGCAGAGCTGCGGATCCTTCGTGCCCTCCCTGAAAACCGGAGCTTGGCCCTGTCCCCCGAAGGCACCTTCCACCACCTCCTCCTTTCCACCTGCCCAAGCCAGGATGGTCAGGAGCCCCGGCTGCTGGACTCCAGGGCTGCAGACATTTTGGACGCAGGCTCCTCCAGATGGGAGGTTTTTGATGTCTGGGGAGCCTTGCGAGATTGGAGGGAGAGATCTCTCTCGGGCAAGCTGCTGTGCTTCCTGCTGAGGATCGTCTCGGATCAGTCGGGGCAGCTCCTGCCCCCCCGACAACTGGGGTTCAACAAGCCCCAGCCCCAGCCCCACGAGCGAGCCCTGCTCGTGGCCTTCTCCCGCACCCAGAGGAAGGAGAATCTGTTCAAGGAGATCCGGGATAAGATCAAGGCCCTGGGCAGCCCCCCATTCCTGGAGCCCCCTGATCCTGGCCAGGAGGTGTATCCCAAGCGGAGGAAGAGAAGGACCACGATTGCTGCCCGGTCTGGGGGCAGAGGCCATGGGAAGAAGGCGAAGACCCGCTGCAGCAGGAAGCCTCTGCACGTGAACTTCAAGGAGCTGGGCTGGGATGACTGGATAATCGCCCCCCTGGATTACGAGGCGTATCACTGTGAGGGGGTCTGCGACTTCCCCCTGCGCTCCCACCTGGAGCCCACCAACCATGCCATTATTCAGACCCTGATGAACTCCATGGACCCGGAGTCCACCCCCCCAAGCTGCTGTGTGCCCTCCAAGCTCAGCCCCATCAGCATCCTCTACATAGACTCTGGGAACAATGTGGTTTACAAACAGTACGAGGACATGGTCGTGGAGACGTGTGGCTGCAGGTAGCAATTTCTGCAGCTCTCCTCCTCCCCACCCCTCCCTGCCCTGCCCAGCAGCCCTGCCCCATTTTATATATATAAATATAGATATATATATATAAAATATATATATATATATACACATACACATTTTGGTGTGTGCCTTTCCAAAAGCCAAGCTCAGAGCAGGTGTCCCTTGCCTTCCCTGGGCCACCCTGGCCATGAACCCCCCTGAGGCTGTGAGGCTGATGCCATCTCTTGTGCCTTGCCTGCTTCCCGCAGGAAAGGGGGGGGTACACAGACTGGCAGAGCCCCCAGGAAATGCCTGTTCTGCCTCTGAGCTCTGCCTGCTAGGCTTGGTTTTCCCAGGTGGAGCTGACGCTTTCTTTCCCAAAGGTTTTGGAAAATGTCTGGCCAAAATTGTCTTGGTGGGAATGATGACCTGGGATTGGGGGGCAGACAGAGTGGTGGCTGTGGGAGAGGAATCTTGTCAGCATCACCTTCTGGCTGGGGCAGTGGGATGGAGGTGAGATGGGAATGCTCATTTATTTGAGTTAAAGGAGTTTTTCTGTCTGCCTTCAAATCACCACCCCAGGTTTTCTGGTGGAAAATCGAGGGATCCCTGGGGGAAGGCAGGGGGTGGAGAACCTGTGGCTGCTGGGGGTTGAAATCGTTTGGTCCAGGCCTGCTTGTAGTGGGGAGAGATTTGTGAGTCTGCTGGTGGGGACAGGAAAGAAGGTCCTTGTAACTGGAGGCTAAAGCAATAGTCAGGTCTGAAGTAGAGCTCGAGAGCTCGTGCTGTCAGAAAGATGGGAATGGTCCTGGGAGGTGTTAGCTGGGGATACCCTGGCTCCATGTAGTCCTAAGTGCTGGCACTGTTGTTGATGTCCTGCAGGGGGTATTGGCTGGTGGGTCCCCTCCCTTTCCTGCACAAAACCCCATTTCCAAGGCATACTGGGAACCCGGCATCAGGCCCACAAGTCACACAGATGTCCTCAGCGTGTCTGGAGAGAAACAAAGGTCCTGAGTTCCCCAGGGAAGAGCCATTTTGCTCGAGTTCTTCTTTTTCCAAATAATCTCTCTAAAAGCACTAAGCTCCACCCTATCTTCCTTTGGCATCGATTTCCCAGTGAGCTCCATCCCTCCCTGGAGCGCCGACCTCTCCCCGCTCCATTAAGGGAGCCCGGGTCCGCCAGGAACAGACCTTTCCCATGCTGTGGGCTGAATGTCACCCTTGGGGACTGCTACATAAAATGGGGTGCTTTGACCTGTGCTGAAAGGGCTGCAGGATTTTAGTAACTCAGGAGCTGAGTATAAATTATGCCTTTAAATCAGAGAAACCTCGTATCCATGACAGGGTGTGTTTTGGATGCTGGGAGGTGTTTCTGCTGCACCTCAGTGGCTTTTAGTACCACACTCCAGCTTCATGGCTGAGTTGGCATAGTCCACAGATGTATTTGCACAGACTTTGTGTTTGATGGTTTGTTTTTTTACTGGTGGTCAGAGTGTTGGTGTGTAAACATCAGTGCTTATTAGTGACAGTAGTTTGCTTTTGGAGGAGATAAATCTCTGCTGGAAAATGTGGCATTTTCCCTATATAAAATGAGTTGTTCTCCATGGTAAGGGTGTTCTTCTGGGAAGGCTGAGCCTGGCTGGGGCAGAGAGGGGTTCACCTCAAAGAACTCTACTGAGATCCAAATGATTTCAAGGATCAGAAAAGCCTTGGTGAGGTCCAACAGCCGCTTCCCTACAAGAAAATAGTGCATCAGCAGGGAGTAAATTGTGCACACTGATAATGGTGATAGATCCACTGGACTAACACCCCCCAGCTTCCCTCTGTCCTCATCCATAGAGGCTTGCTGTGCATCCTCAGGCTGTGGCTGGTGGCAGCTCAGGAGGGCAAATGTGGTACCCATAAATCTCGTGTAACCCCCTTGACTCCCGTGGAGCTCCTCTGACTTTACATCCATGTAACCAAGAGGAAAACCCATCTCCCTACCTCAGCATAAATGTAAATATATATTAATGATGTAACTGTCCCCAGGGGGATGCTCAGAGATGGAGGTTGGTAGGGGAGAGGAAGAATCAGGTCCATGCAGGTGGGTTTTCTCCTTGCCGGTGTCTGGGGAGGCTGAGGTGCAACTAGTGGGTGAGGAGGGGTCGTAAGGAGGGCTGGTGTCTTTCCTCTGCCCTTTGGCTTTAGCACAGATGGTTTGGGAAGGAGAGTGGCCCAGCAGTGCCTGAGTTGCTTGCTCTGGAAACACCGCACCATTTATAAAGTAACCAAGCTTTTGAAGTGCCTAATTTTTCAATTGTCATGGGTTGTTTGATAGCTTTTCTCACTGCTGAGACAATATTTTTTAATGTTTTTGTTTCTTTTACCCCCTCCCCTTCCTCCAAATATTTGTGGTGGAGGTTTGTGGGCAGTTCAAATCCAGGCAAGATATATATAGCTCCTGGCAGCCCTGCTGGCTGGTGGCTCTTGTAAGCCTCAGCCAAAAGGTTGGCCTGAGACCTGCTCCTGTGGGACCGATTCCAAGGGGGTGTTAATACCAGTGACCCTCAGTTCTTGTGGCTTTTCAGCCACAGCTGCAGGGAACAGACAGATGTCATGCACCTCAGGCCTGGAGGTGGCTGACGGGGAGCAGGGCGATGGGTTGGATCTTGCAGTGCTTCACCTCGACCCCAGTGCTGTGTGCTGTGTGCTGTGCTCTGCTGAGGCTCTGTCCTGAACCCCGCCGTGGCTTTGCTGGTCCTGGGGGGAAAAGCAGTGGCTCAGTCGCTGCAGTTTTGTAGCGTGGATTGCTACAGTAAATGAAGGGATTTGGTGAGAGCGCAGAGGCCGCTGCTGGCAGTGATGCCATCCATGGTTTTGCCCATGTGAGAATCAGTCCTGGCTCTCCTGGCTGCAGGTACCTCTTCCAGAACGGGCATGTTTGGTGGGACAGCAAACTTCAGCCCCCTGAGGTGAGCCCAGCAGCAGTGGGGCCCTTTGTGCTCGCACCCCTGGTGACACTGCTGTGCCAGCTGCTCTTTTAAAGGAGCACCTGTTCCTTTCCTGGGCAGACAACCTCTGGAGGACAACAGGAGGGAAAAGGATGGAGTCAGACCCTCTTTCTGTTTGCCTCACGAGATGGAAGGCAGCCAGGGGCTGCTCCAAGGTGATGTGTATGGGTGGGGCAAGGCTGGAGGGGAGCGGGGCTGAGGCTCTTGGTGGGTAACTGTGTTGCTCCCCCTGGGAAAGTGTATCAGCCGCAGTGCTCAGCTGTTGCATTGCTTATTGCTCCTAGAGGAGTGTTTCCAGAGCAAAAGCACTACTTCTCCCTTTAGGGATCCCTGCATGCCAGCTGTAAGGGCTGCCTCTCTATCCCCAGGTAGATTTGGAGATTGCACCCAAACACTGGAATGAGGCTTAGGCAACAACCATCAGAGCCATTGCAAATGTTTAGAGGTTTAGATTAGATATTAGGAAAAAAATTTCATGGAAAGGGTTGTAAAGCATTGGAACAGACTGCCCAGGGAGGTAGCAGAATTGCCATCCCTTGAAGTGTTCAAAAAATGTGTGGATAAGGCACTTGAGGAGACAGTTTCATGGTGAACATGGTGGTGGTGCTGGGTTGACAGTAGGACTTGATGGTCTTTTCCAGCCTTAATGATTCTATGACTCTCAATGCAAGTGGTGGGTGTGAAAGCCTTTTCCAGACAGGGAGATTCCCTCAGATGAGTTGTTGCAGCCCTGCCATGTTGGGGAGCAACACAGGGGCATGTCAACAAAGGGCACGAAGCAGTAAATCCTGCCTGTGGAGGCAGGTAAGTGGGGCACTGGCTGCAGGATGGTGGCAACCCAGCCCAGCCCTCATCTCTGAAGCTGGTCCTCGGCTGAGCATCACCCTCTAATGCCATAGAAATGGTCCAGGAAAAATGTATTTCTGATCAGTTGCCTCTTGCCTGAGCTGATTTTTGGCCACATGTAAACTTTATGAGACTAGAGGTTGAACATGGACAAATATGAATTCAGTAGGCTCAGAGTGATTTTAATGGATAATTATAGGTTCTTATTCTGCAGTATTTATACAACCTTTCCAGTTAAAAAAAACCCCAGTTTCCAAGCAGTGTATATTCTCCTGGAGGATTTGTTTGACCTTGAGCACCATTTTTATCTGCAGGATATAATTACAGTGAAACTAGAAATATTAAGCATTTGAAAAAGACTATGTATCTATGCTTAACCGGCTCCTTCCCCTCAGACACGCGAATGTAATCGTGCAGGAGCAGGGAAACATGGACCAATCCCATTTAACTTGGAAGCGCTGGGGCTGTGATTCAGGGAAGCACACCTGGTTGGGACAGGACTGGTGTGTGTGCCTTGAGCTCTGTAAAACCAAAGCCTGTGCTTAAGCCATTGCCTGTGCTATGTCCTGAAGCTCCCTGTCCAGCGGAGCTCCATAGCAGGAATAGTCAAAAGCAAAATGGCTTTATGCCTAATTTAACTGCCTAGTGACCAGGGGTGCTTCTGGCCTAGAAATAATTGCCCAAAATCACAGATTTCATCCTTTTTTCTTCTAAGGAATAATTAATTTTTAATTCTCTTAAAACAGGGCTTTTGTCTAACCACACACCCCGTTTTTTTTTTTTTTTTAACGTATTTCAAATCCAATGATAGAAGGGAAATTACTATCCTCTGGAAGAGAGAAGGGTGTTCATATGGAAAAGGGCTTGATTCAGGCTTGTAGCATCTTCTCCCTGGCATATTTGTGTTGAATCTGGTCAGCACTGGTAGACAGAGCCACGTTTTCTTTGCCTGTTGGCTGATGCTTGGCATACTCATAAGGAAAAGACTGCAGAGGTATTAAAAGTGAAGCCCAAGCCTTGAGCCCTCCGCTCAAGTTTGAGTGCCAGTGACTCCTGGGTGTTTTTGCACCGTGTGGGTTTTAACTCAGGTTGTGGTTACACAGCTGTCACTGGGCGATGCTGCATTGATTTATCGGTCACACTCCTGTTGCAAAACAAGCAGCTCCTTTTACAGTTTTAAGCCTTATGCCACAAACCCAAAAGTGGTATTTAGGGACAGTCACCTGTGCTGGCCCCCACGTAGCAGCAGGCACATGCTCTGCTGTTGGCAGCACTGCCTCTCCAGGGAGAGACAGAGAAGCTGGGGCATCACTTAGGACCCCTGGGGGATGTGGGTCCTAGGGGGCCACAGCAGGGCAAATGGAGCAGAGCACCTTGGAGTGCTGATGGGATGCCACAGCTTTGCCCTCCAGACTTAACAGGAGTTTTGCCATGAGCTTCGTTTTTTTGTGCTTGTCTTGATAGCAGCATTTGCAGTTACATCAAAACCCCCATGACCTATGTTAATGTGACAGATACATCATAAGTTCCAATCCAGCTCATACTCTTATTGGAACAAACCTGGTGGGAAATGTCAAGGTTTCCTGCCAAGCATGTAGCGAGCTCTGAAATCCAAGTGCCTTCTCTTTTGTCTGTGCTGGAACAGCAGGGCCATGTGCCAGGGAGAAAAAAACCTAAGTGGGGCAATGGCAATGAGAGTCTGAGTATTTCAGAGGTTGTCACCTGAAATGGGGTGGTACCACTGGGTTTGAAAGATGGTCAGACTGAAAGGCTGTCACATGAACCTTGGCTGGATGGTCCCACCACATTGCTTGCTGTGTCCCCTGTCCTGTGTGCAACTGCAGTTATGGTGTGAATTTTTCTCTCTTCACATCACACTCCGGGAGGTGAGTGGGTGGGAAAACCTGTGTGGGCAAAACCAAGCACTGGTCTTTGAGAGCAGTGTGGTTCTTCTTTTAAGTCACCATGACCAGCAGATGGAGAGACTACGTGTGTCTCACTGGAATCAGAGCAGCTCCTCTGGCATCAGGGATCCCTTTATGGCTATGTGGGGCCTGAATGGAGATGCTGAGTGGCAGGAGCAGAGTATAGCAGTATGCTCACTGTAGGAGTGCATCCTCCCTGAAAACACAAGTTGGGGGCTAACTCTTCATGGACGGGTTGTTGGTGATGGTCAGGAGCTTGTGACCTTGTGTGGTGGTGGGAGAGTTTTATCTTTGAATTAATGACTGGTAAAAGAGCAAGGTGTTCCAACAGGCTGGTGTGTGTGACACCTTTCAATTTTGTCATAAACTGGTTTATGTCTTCCAAGGTAAAACCAGCTGCATTCAGCTTTTTGAAGCTCCTTATTCCTAGTACAGAGTGTTGTGAGATACACAGAGGTGCAAAGATGTCTCTGAAAATCACTTTTACCCTATCAGTCAGTGTTCTGGGCCTTTGAAAAATGACCAAAATTTGGAACTCCTGCTGGTGTAACCCACTGACTAAGGAGCCAGAGCCCACTCTACATCTGAAAGGATATTTTACATCCTTGCACCTCAAGACACAAGTAGCCCAGGTGGCTGCCTTTTCCTTTTCCTGGCAGCAGTACCCAAACAGCCCCTGAATTTTCCATGTTGGAGAGGAGCCTGATGTCAGTGGTGATGGAAAGGAGCACATGGGCGGGCTGGCAGATGCACTGTGTTTAACTCTGGCTGAATGGACTAGGGTAGGAAACTTGGGCAGCAGAGCATTTTCATGGAGCTGGTATTGAAACATCTTAAACCAAAACTCGATTCATTCCCAGAAATGGCTGAAAACAAAACCTGCCCATTTTCAGTGGTTTTTCAGCAAGTTTTGCTCTTCGTTCTTCTGTCATCACCACTTAATAGTGCATTCATACATTTTGTAAGCTCGTTTTTCTGCTTTGGTACTGGTGTTCATGCTTTGGGTTTTCAGGATGGGGAGTGCAGACTTGCTATGGTGTTTGGTGAGGGTAGGATGGGGAGGAAGGGAAGACTGAGCCTCAGCAGCAAGAGGATGGGGGTCAGTCTGTGCCCTTGAGTAGGGGACAGTGAGAAGATGGGTCTGGCAGGGTTGAAAACGGTGGGAGGAGGGGATTTGCTCATGATGGGTCCCACATTCATGTGCTTTGCTGATGGTACATGGGAGAGTTTGGGTCTCCCCTCCCTTGCTCTTTGCCACAGTGTCAGCCTATGCTGGTGCCACCCTGGTCTCCATCATCAGGAATGAGATGCAGAGACTGGACCAAGCCTGGCCTCCCTGGGAGCTGTGGCATCCAGTTGGTTCCAGATTTTGGGGAGATGGTAATGTTCCCTGTGGTGTTCCATGAATTTCCTCCATCATGCCTTGGTGGAGAGAGAGAAGGGAAGCAGTAGGGAAAAAACAAAGAGGCAAATGTTGGGGCTGCTTTGGTCCCAAGCTGGTCATCCTAGGGAGCTGTGTGCCAGCTGTGTGCTGGGAACTGCTGAGTACCAAGGGGCTCACAGAAGCTCAGCCATTAGTAGCAGAGTATGAAGCAGCATCCACAGGCCAGGAAAAGGGATGGTCAGACATGGAGGGACTGGGCTGTAGTCCTTGAAGAGGTGCTGGAGTTAAGTGGGTGTGTAGGTGGTCATCAGCTGGGGAAGAGCCACTTTGTAGGGGCAGCTCATCCCCTCCTTGCTCAAGGAGGGGAGGGATCATTCTGGTTGCATTCATCCCACGCGCTATGAGTAATGAACCTTTTAAAGAAGAGTCTGAGTTCCTGAGGTGTTGAACATCCAGTGCTCGCACGTGCTTCAGATGAAGCCATGTTTGTGCAGTGCCTCTGCAGATCAAGCTCTGACAGCCTGAGGAGCAGCTGGGGGCTGTGCCCAACTGGAGTCACCAGCTCCGTCTTGCACTGTGGCTCTCCACTGGAAAGCTGGTGGAGATGCTGCTCACAAGAACTGGGCATATGTCTGTGCAGGACAGACCTGCTCTGCTCCTGGTCCTCCCTGTTTTGGATGCAGCAGGAGCAATGTTGATCCAGTTTGCTCAGTCCCTCCATATCCCATCAGCATGTGCTCTGTTTCTCAAGCCAAGTCAACACTATCTGGAGTTCCTTTGACAAAACGAGCCTCTCTGCTGGTCAGTCATGGTTTTATTTATATGTTCTTTTCTTTGATTAGAAAGGAAAATATCAAAAAATGAAAAAGGACTCGAGTTTCCAATAGCTGTATCTCTAGTAGTTATGAATTTTGAAGCAATACTCATATCCCTGTGTGTGCCTCTGAACTATCCATTTATTTGTTCAGCTTTTTCAGGTCTGAATGTGTGAAATATCTCTAAAGAAGATAGCTCTGTACGTGATGGTGTAAATGCATTGTTTGTATGTATCTAAAGTTTAAATAGATTGTACATATGGGATTGTAAATGAACTGTAAACAGCAATCTATATTTTCTTGAATATATTATATAGCAGTATATATTTGTTAAATAAGTATTCTTGTATACTCTTCAATAACCTTTTTAATATTTTGTACAGATAAGTTTATTAAATATTTTATTGATAAATAGACCTCTGCAAGGTTTTTTTTTTTTTCTTTTGAAGACTTGTGCCTGTGTCCTGAAACCAGATACCAGAACAGCCTTTGTAAGTCATCTTTACTCCCTGGTCTACCTAAGGTGTTAAAACCAAAAATGAAATACCCATTCATTTTAAACTGTCTTCCTATGCAGCCACAGTTATTTTCCAATAAATAAACTCACAGCACAGTGAGTGTTTGTGATGGATTTATCATCAAAATGTACATCCCTTTCTTCCTTGTGTTCATGAATTCAGTTCAATTGCCTTGACTGCCGTGGGTCTGGTAGTTTCCTGTTAGGTATCACTGGTACACGATACATCACTTGATGTACCTGAGAGATTAGGCTGCTAATTACCATGGCAGAAAATGCTTTATCAAAGTTTGCTTTTCATTGAATATTGGTTTTTATTAGTCCATTATTCCTGATTTCAAAGTATTTTTTTAATAGCTTTGTAAAGCACCCTGTGACATGAAATCCTTTTGCATTTATAGTAGTTGAACTTCAGAAGTTCTCTGCTTTTATCAAGAAAGCAGGGAATCTGCAAGATGAGTTTAATCCATCGCATTAGATAAGTGTGTCATGCACGTTGAGAAATGGGCTGTCACGTAGTGACATGGTCTTTTTCTCACCTGCTTTCACTAGGACATTACAGTGGCAAACCCAGAAGTTTGAGGGAGAGTTGCTTTAGTACATTCTCCTGCAGTGGACATACCAAAATGCCTTGGAGACAATGAGTGAAGGTAATAAATAGGGTTGTGACTGCCTCTGCTACATCCCTATGCACACGATACTGAGAAGATACAGGTGTGGAGCAAGGCACATTTGGAAGAATGGAAGAAGTCTTCAAGGCATCAGGTTATGTGTTTTAGACATAGCAGAGCCAACCTCAGCTTTCAAGACCCAAGAGAAACACATGGAGAACTGAAAAGAGACATTTGCCTGAAGGACTTAATTCTTACAAGACTGATATTTTCTAGGCTATCCCTTCCTCTTAAGCACACCCACAAATATATGGCTCAGTTGGGGTGAGGCATGGTCATTTCTATTCCCAGTGGCATGTGGAATGACAGACCATGCATGAGTCAATTTTTAGGCAGTTTTCTGCATCCTCACATGCCCATTTATGGTCCCACTGGCTGAGGGGATCTTGCAGTACAAGTTCTCCAGTAGGCATGCAGAGGGAAGCAGGATGGCATTTGCCTCCATGTGCCCCTGTCCACTCTATGAGCAGTTTTACAGGAATGTGTTATCTTAACAAGTTATTTTCAACAGAACATTGAGGGATGAGAGCAAATGGTTATTCACAGACTTCGCACCATGTCTTCACTGAAACCAGTGGGAGTGGTGGGTTTGCGTTCAGTGGAGACAGGTTTTTAGTCCACATCACTTCAGACTACTCATGTGATTGACAACATTAGTCAGTTTATATCTGAAGAGAAATCAAAGGCACAGCAAAGACAAGGGAGATGTTCAAGGTCACAAAAGGGTACAATGGAAGAAAATGCAGACCATTGTTAAAACAGGACATGGCCTGACTTGGACACCTGGTGACTTTAACCCTGAAGCAAATGCCTAAGTCCCTCAGGTAGTAAAAAAACAAGTTGGTGCCTTCCAGGACCTCAAGACAGAGATCTGGTACCCCCTGCATTTGGATATCTAAGTTAGACCAGACAGGGAATTTAGACATCCATTTTGGGAGCACTGCTTTATGAACTGCCAAGCTCAATTTTGCTTGGAGCACCAGTTTTCCTCTTAGCAACTAATCCAAAGCCCAGTGAAATTGGTTTTAATGTCTGTAATAACCTCAGTAGGTTTTGGACCAGGCTTAACTGAGGCCTCTCATGTACCATCCCACACTGTTCTCCATAACACAGCCCAATCCAGAGGTGCTTGGGGAGATCACTGGGACATGTGCTGGTGTGAGGCTCAAGTGCAGTCCCAAAGTATTCTAATAGGAGAACTTCATCTTGTTTTCAATAACCGATACTAGGCAGGCATGTTTTCATTGCTATGAAAACAAATCCATAGGAATCCATCTGCACTGGACTGTCCTATTTTGGTGCAAACTAGTAAGGATACGAGGATAAAAGGAAACTCATGTCTTGCACGTAGTATTTTTGTACTGAAGCAATTTGTTCATGTCGTGGCCCCTCTGTTGCCTGAGTCTCAGTCAATCAATCACTTGGGTCTCCCTAAGCCTATGTGCAATCCTGTTGACTTTATTGAGGCAGTACTGGGGCTGGGTCACTCTGGGTGATTAACATCCTGTGGGTTTATTTTGTGGGTGAGAATACGTTATTTCCTAATAAACACAGATGAGTTGCAGTACCCCCTGCATGATGAGAGCAGATGATGTTAGCAATTCAAAGCATTTATATTCTGCAAATGGTATTCCTGTATCCTGCGAGTTAGATTGGAATAGCTGGATCCTTATCAAATTGTAAGGGTGCCTGTTAGGGAAAAGGAGTAGCTGAGTCCTGACACTGGGAAAGCCTAATTTTTTCCAATTCCAAGCCACCTCACCTTCATGGATTTGTCCCAATGCATGAGGCACAGTGTATTTCAGAGCTTGGGGGCTTTGAGATGAGTTTGTTGAAGATGTTCACAAACTGAGAGGTCTGGGGGCACCCCCCACTGCCTCTTTCAGTGTGAATTGCATTAAATAGGATGGCAAAAGATCTCCTTCAAGTGTCTGACTGGCAAACCCTGCAGTCAGGTACAGTCAGTCAGATGTTTTAAACAAAATCCTGTGTTTTATCAGCTGCTGCAAACTACTTTCCACAACACAGCTATTTTCCTGCAAGCACGTTCCTGCAACAGGCAAGACCTAGGCCACTGACTGTCATCTTAAGCACTCTGAAACAGTTTTTAGTCAAACCTCTCCCTGCTGTCCCATCTGAGCACACGTGAGCCTGTTCCATAAGTTCTGCATGATGCTACTGAGAGCTGTGCTTGCTCCTGGCAGCTGCCTTGTGCTGTTACTGCTGTATCTGCTGCTTGTACTCAACCCCCATCAGCTGTTCCAGAAATATATGCTGTTTTAATATTCCTGGTCACTCACAAACGCTCTCTGGATTCTTATTTTGTAAATGTGCCAGGAAAGAGAACATTTGCCTGTAAGTGAAGAGCCTTAGAAACTTATTGTAGTTGGGAGTCTGAGCATGACCTGTGACACAGAGTAAAACAAGTCTCCTGGGTCTAGTAAGTTTATCCAAACCCAGTAATAGTTTGAGTGACTTTATTAATGATAACACTGAACATCTTGTTTAAAGTCTTTGCTGGCAATTAGCTAGACCAAAGAAAGGGATGGGGAGTGGATGTACATATAAACCCATTTTCTGTAAAATAAATACATAAATGACCTCAACTGCAGAGAAGATTATCTGCTGTGGCTCATGTATGCAATCTGTCTCCATGAGTCAAGAATCTGGTGTTTAGCTTGGAGTCCAACTCCAAATTCTTCACCATAAACACTGGGCAAGCACTCATCCAGCTTCCTGAAGGGACAAACCTCACTGATCCATGCACTCTATAGCTCATTCAAAGCAGCAAACACAGAGCTGGAGGAAGCAAGGGGAAACACTGGTTGATTATTTTGGAGGGGCTCTGGATAAAAATGCTTAAGTGAGTCAGGTGCCTACCACCCACGGATTTTCTGTGCACTTGGCAGATGTCAGCATCGCATGTGAAATCTGGGGTTTGGAAAGTATTTTTGTAAATTTTGTATGCATGAAGTAATAGAGAAGGTGAACTAGGACTAAACAAGTTATCAAAACAAAGAATCAAGTTACATTTTACCATAAATGTCTTTATTTTTGTTATTGGAGTTGTGTACTTTTAATAAAAGGTATCGATCTAGCAAACACTTGCACATGAGTCAAAGTCATTGAACTAGCAAGGGTTACTTGTGTGGTGAGAATTAAGCACAGATGTGAAAGACAGAGATTAGGTGCTACAGCATACAGTCAATATATTTGTGATAGGTTTCTCAAGAACTCTTAAGTAGTCTAAAATAGGCAAGACCACACTGTGTTTTCATGGTAAGTTGGCACATTTGGATCACAAGCACTTTTGACACTCTTTGCCTGGGGTGACGGTGAACACCACAGGCTTCAGAGAAGATGGATTCTCATCATCATGGGATCTGCTTCTCTTGGGAAATACAGCTGTGGAAACTAGACCCATGCATTTTTGCAATGAATAGAGCAGCAAATTTTCAGATCTTAGCCTTACGGTAACAGCTCCTAAGAGGAAGGTAGCAATTGAATCAATATGGTTTTGATAATATTAGAGAAAATTCATTTAAGAAAATTGTAAGGCATTCTCCTGCAGTAGATCTGGTCATCATTGACCAGACCTAGTCCCAGTTTAGGTCTTAATGCAGTCAGTAGGATTTATTATAATGGATTAACAATTGTATAAAAGGCATACACAAGTCAAGTATTGCTAAATTAATTCCTCATACAAAGTATACGAATAATGCACTGTAAACAACTGCTTCTTGTAGGTGCTTCAGTCCACAGGCTTTAATAGTTGCTTATCATCTTTGGTTAATACAAGATTTCGTCTGGTCTCAGGAGATCCACTACAACAGCTGAACTTCCACCGAGTCCTTGCTCGATTCCTTGATTCCATACACTTTGAAGAACACGTTTTGTTCAACCAGATCAATGTGTAAACCAAAACAACCAAGTGAACTGTAGATTTTTATGTTGCTGACATACAAACGTGCCCATGTATATATATGTGTGTGTGTGTACATTTATATATCTCCACGTATGTGAATGTGCCCCCTGGCTCTGTCCCAGGGAGCACCTTGGCCAACAGATGCATGAAGCATCTGCCCCAAGGCCGTCCAAGAGGAATGATTCCAACATCTGGGGACTATTCAAACACACACAGACACAGACAACTATGGATTTCTAAAGTGAGAACAAGGATTATGACTGAAAATGGACCTGTAGAAAGAAGGAAAGTCCATGACTCTCCAATAAACAGAACTAGTTGCATGGGCACAGTCCCTTCACTTTGAATCTGCCCAGTTCTTCCTCACGCTGCTGCAACTGTGGTCTCAACATTTCTGCCTCACTTATCTGTACCATTTCATCACGTGTCAGTGTAATCGGAAAATCCAGTGGCTAGTCCCAAAAGCTAAACCAGTTTCTGATACAAAGAAGGTCACTTAAATCCACTGTCAGTCTGCAGGTTTGAAAACTTGTCCAAAATATCCAGAAACTGAGCTCTATCACAGGTTGCTCTAAATATCAGTGAAAGGTTCGGGGGGGGGTGTGTGTTAGAGAGCAGTGTAAGGTGTGTGTATAATTGTGTAAGAAAAGTAAGTGACTAATCAATCTTTCTGCATCACAGAGAACATTCTCCAGAATCATTCTCACCGGTACCACATCAAAACTGTTAATAAATCATGTAAGGTAGATACCCAGTGCATCATTTAAATTCATCTGTTTGCAAGGGCAGGATCTCCCCTGACTGTACTCTGTAGTGTTTTGCTTATTTATAAATGTCTCTGTGAACTCTGCAGGGAGACTATTTCACAGGTTCATGGCTAGAAAGCTTTTCCTGATTACACTTGGCTCTGATCCCCTTACTTGCATTGTTTTAATTTCTAGCTGTTGCCTGTAACTTCTTGTGTTATCACAACTGGTAGGATGTTTTTTTCTATTTTTTTGCCATTTGCAAAGGAGAGGGATGAACAACTGTGAGGAACAGTGAACTTGTCAGCAATGTGCAAGGGTCTGGCTCTCAACATTAACATTTCATGTCATGTCACGGGTGCAGCCGTGGCACACTAACAGGTATTTTCTGATGGTGAATTTATCTAATTTGTGGCTTGGCAGAAAATTTCATACTTCAGTCCTTAGAGCAAAAAAAATGAAATTTAGACATGCAGCAAAACTGGTTTAATTCTTTGAAGTTGCTGAGCAAGCACTGTTCTCATGGACTTCATTAGGAGAGCTAGGCCACCTAGTTGTTGTTATACGTGGATTCTGCAATCCATTTTAACCTTTTAATACTGGCACTTTTGATCAGTGTCCTTTCCAGTCTCTACAGTCAATTGAAAAATGAAACATTTGGCTATGTTCCAGACAAGAGCTCCTTGTGTGTTCACTGGCTGAGCAGCCACAGTTACCTTATGGCATTTTTAATACCCTGTGGAGTCCTGGAGGCACCCTAAACCTCTTGTGAAAATAGGAGAAACTGCACATCTCCTCTACACATCTCCTTTGTACTCATCCTGAACTCAGCATGACCTTGGACTGACCACCAACACCATCTGACCCTGAGGAGACAACGTCAGGGTTGCCCAGGGGCCTTGGGCTGTTCTGCCTGTCATGCACTTACTTGGTTTACATGGATGGATGAGACACATAGAGAGGGCCAGGTCTTTCACAGCATACCAGGATCCATTGTCAGAATCCTCCACATCCCTGACAGTTCTCCAGCAGGTGAATGAGGTGGTAGTAACTCAGGTACAATTGTACCAGTGTTGTCTAGAGCCCTAGCAGACAATAAATATTCCACCTTTTGTCAAGTCCTGCAGAGTCCTGAAGACACAGGACAAAACTACACCCGCACCGAATCAATAAAACTATACTTTGGACCAGCCAGTTTCTCTTTAACTTTCTCTAAAATATCTCAATAGAAAACAAGCCATAATCTATAATAAACTGAAAAAAAATAGGACAGACTCTCTCACAAAAAAAATTACACGTTCACAAAATAATTACATCGTTTTCTTGTTAATCACTGAATCCATGCTTATAATTTGGTCAGATCATCCTGTAGCCAGTCTGTGATCATGGCAGCCATCTCCTTGCTGGCATCCAGCACAAAGGCGTGGCGGAGCCCCTTCTCACAAAGCCGAATGTCCCCATCTGGAAAATCCATTTTGATCTCATCGTAGTAGTGCTGTGGACACCAGCTGTCTCCAGTTCCATAGTAAAAAATCAGCTAGAAATCAAAGCATAGCAAATAATTAATTTGCAAAGTTACTGGTGGAGCAACCAACAGATAATAAGTGATACTTCAAGTCCCAAGATATACCATGAGGGATAGCAAATTGGTAGTTCTTGGTTGCTTCCAAGTCTGCAGTTATAATGAAGACAGTTAAATGCTCTGTGACTCAGTTTCCTCATCTGTGAAACTGGGGAACATGGAACAGACTTAATTCTGAAAACAGAGATCTGCTGAGGGAAGCCTGGCTGCCTTAAGAAATTTCTTATTATGGATCAAAACACGTAGTTGTCCATGGAGTCCACTCCTAACCAGCCCAGCTGCTGTTTTTCCCAAGCTGTTAGCTCCTTTCTGTGTTAGCTTTCTAACTATTTAACCAAAAGCAATGACCAGGGACATCTTCACCTCTATAACGTTGCTCAAAGCCCCATGCAACCTGACCCTGACTGTTTCCAGGGATGGGGTATCCTCAACTTCTCTGGGCAACCTGTGCCAGTGTCTCACCACCCTCATTGTAAAAAACTTCTTCCCTTTGTCTAGTCTGAATTGATCCTCTTTCAGTTTAAAATCATTGTCCCTTGTCCTATCACAACAGGCCCTGCTAAAGTTTGTCCTCTTTTTCTTACAGCCCCCCTTTAGGTACTGGAAGGTGCTCTAAGGTTTCTTTTCCAGGCTGAAAACCCCAGCTTTCTGTCCTGTCTCTGTGAAATGCTGCCTGTGTGGAGTGAAGGCAGCTCCCAGAGATTGATGGGCAACTTTAGTTTGGGTTCTAATGTGGAATAAAATTCTGCCAAAGTCCATTTTGTTTTCATCTTGCCCAAATAACCTTGGTGGATGACATACATGAAGCAGGGGCTACAGGGTCCACCTAAATGCAAAAGTCATAAATTCCAGGCAAATATCATATTCACTGAAGTGTCTTTTCTCTCTGTTAGAAACACTAAATGTCACATTTTCCCAAGTCACCACTTCCCCCCATTTTCATCTCAACTTTGCATGCTATAGCTATATTTTTCAATTTCTATAAAGTATATGAGGGGAAAGTGGTTGTCTGGGAGAGAGTAAAAAACTATGGATTTAAGACTATACAAGAACAAGATTAATGACGAGCAGTCCTCATATTAAAATGTTTGAATGCAGGTACCAGAAGGATGCTGATTGCTCAACACATCACACACATAGCTTGGCCCAATTCCATTACTCTCATTTGTTTCATATTTCATTTCTGTACTTCAGTGAAAAATTGAGCATTACTAACATAAATTAGGGGACAAGAAGTTTTCCTTTCATCACAAAAATCTTCAATTTCATAATTTTTGTATGTGGAATACAAATAAAGGGACCCACTGGGGTAGAGGCAGGCTAAGAGCCCAGATTGCATTTCACAAAATATTACAGGTTTTTGTCTAACTTACTTTTCTCTTGTTGAAGTTTACCCAAATCTTGTACATTACTGACTATGGGCTGTATCCAAAACATCTCAGTTGCACAGACACCAACCCAAGTTAAACTTCTACATATCCCATGTCAGCAAACATTATTGGTTTCCTTTGTCACTCACTAATTGCTGGAAACAAGGTGTGTCATTTGCTTTAGCAGAAAATTTCTTTTGATCTTGCCTTTCATTCATCCATCACAGGATGTCACACTAGCAAAAGCTCTTCAAAAAAGCCAATGTAAAATGGCCAGCTGCTTTCAGGCCTTTTGGAAGCCAACCATCTGACTGAATTATGTTTAACCCTGGGCTCTGTTACCAACAGATACAAAAATAAAGATTATGAAACGGAGGGAAAAAAAGCAATGGAGCAACTCCAGTTTGAGTAGTTCTTGAATTCATTAGGTTTTCTGAAAGGCCAGTTGCAGAGTCTCATTACATAATGATCATTAACAAAAAGATGAAAAGCTATTTACAGTTACAAAGGTGGATAAAATACTTGGCTTAGTCTGCATGGACTGTGAAACGGGCTGTTCTCCAGGTAAGGTTGTAAACTTGAGAACTCACAGATTTGGAAATGCCTAAATAGAAGATTTATGTGCATTCTTAGCTTGCCTCTGGTATATTTGCATTACAGTTTAATCTTTCACTACACGATCCAAAGGATCCTTGACTCGTTCAATCCACTGACAGGATGATGTTCAGCTGATAAGCTGCTATTTGATAGTATTTTTCGTTTTAAATTCTGTGTGTGGTCTGAGGATTTATTTACTACATATTTCATGGTTTACAGACAGAATTTATTTTCTTTATGCTCTGCATTCCTCTGGCACACATCACTCACTACAGGATCTGCATGCTCACATTTATTAATTTAGTTTTGCAACACCTTAGTGGCCATTTTTATCTCCATTTTGCAGGTGAGGAGCACAGAAATTAATGTAAAACTACATATATTAATTTGAAAGCACGTAGTGTAGTCTGAAACACTTCAAGCTGGTTTTCCAGTGTATGCAGCATTACACAGAATTGACTATACTCAAAGGACAGCACTCCTGGACTGCACTTGCAGGTGCTCTGAAACACTGTCTATCTGTCTGCAATACACATTTCAAGGTCTTAAATGAGATACTCAGAAAAGTGAGAACAAACTGTGGCCATCTATGAAAAATATTAATGACTTCACCAAGAGCCCATTCTTGGATGTGAAATACACATGCCTTTACCATGATGTTATTCCCTTTCATTTCATACAATTCCCTCTTTTTTTTAACAGGCATTTTACCCTTCCACCACAGATAAGGTAGGAGTTCTTCATCCTGTCTTCTTCATTACACAGCTCCTTTGGTTAATGAAAGAGGAAAAAGGAAAATGAAAGCAGCTCTGAAAGGATACAGAGAAGGCATCTGAAATGAGACTGGTGCTCCCTAACTGTGAAATGCTTGGTAATGCAATGTCAACTGGTTTTAGCAAAGCTTGTGTACACAGACTGCCAGGCTTCGAGGAGGTAAACCAAAACCCAGGCGTTTTACATGTGGCACCTACGTGTCTTGTCAACAGTGTCAGCACCTCTAGATTTGCTGCTTTAGGCCTCTGTCCCTTAAGGTCATGGTGTCATTAAAAGAAATAGCACTGTCACTTTCTGGTCAGAGGAACATGGGACACTTTCCTGCTGGGTGTCACACTGGAGGTGTCCAGCACAGAAATCAGTCATCTAGTTTGAATATGTAATGTGTTTTTGAAGCAAATGCCAAGATTGTCCAGATTTACAGTACTGTGGTTCACATCGTGGAGGGTCTCAGAGTCTATGAACTCCTTTCAACTGAAACCAAAGCAAAAATGCTCTGCAGGATCAAACTTAATGAGCTCAAGTCACCAATGGACATTCAGTCCATGGGACCAGACAACTGTTGGGTAAAGTAATAACGCTCTGAGATGCCTACACTGGGAACACCAGGTCATCACTAGTTACTATTTATCTCTACAGTTCTCTTCTATTGTGCTGTTCCTATTCTTAAGGCAAACATTGCCAATGGCACTTGATGAGAACAGAAGCAATAAGATTTTGGAAATTTAGGTTCCATTACCAGCAAAAAAGGGCAGAATATTTACCAACTACTGGTCTTGCTGTCCAGTCATTTGTCCACTCTCCAAATATGACTTCTTCTGTCTTGTCCTTTTCTAGTCTCAAGACTGCTCTAAACCTCTTTTGGCTCATTATCCAGCTCTATTCTCTTTACCTCATCATTTCCAGTTTCTACTCTGCTTTTTATTCCAGTCCCACATACTTGCCATGCAAAGTCCAAATTTTAGTCTTCTGGTTTCTCCATCCCATTCTGAGTCTGAATTCCAACCCTAGCTGCTTTTTCTAGAACCTCTATTCCCAGTGCTGCTCCTCAAACATCTCTCAGACTATCAGTTATTCCTAGTGTCAGGTTCAGTTCAGCATAAAAACATCTAAATACAGTACCTGTATTGTGGTGTTTACATGTGTACCAGGCATCCAAACTTCCATCACAGAGTCAGGAAAGATGGGCTCAATAAAGGCATCAGTGCTTAGAAAGCTATTCAGCTGACACAGCAAGTGTTTATTGTGAGTGAAGCTGCACCTCAGGCTCCACTAAGAACTCAATTGCCAAAGTGTGGGTACCTACTGCCATGTGAGATGCTCTAGATATCTGAGGCACCTGCATGAGACTGGCAGGTATGACAGGTTAATTTATAAGAGACTCACAACTTTCTGGCAAAACAGCTGGAGGCCAGGTGGGGATATTTCACAGTGCCCAAAACTGAACCAGAGGTCTACATTTAAGGACCACATTCCACCCTGATTTCTTCAATGGATTTCTGTTGACTCTACTGGGGTCACATGCATCTCTAATGCCTGCTGCACCTTTAGGTTCCTACAAGTGTACTCAATAAAGCACAGTTCAGGTGCCCACACATAAATATCTAGCCATGTTAGTTAACGCTTGGACTCCTTCTCCAAGCCAGGAATTGTTAACATGAGAAAACAATGCATTTTCCCCTGAGCCTTATTTGTAGATATTGTAGAATCCTTTCCACTGAAATAAAAACAGTCAAGGTAGGACAGACACTTGTGTCATATATGCAACTAAAGTTTGGGTATGTTATGACCAACTAAGTAAGAACAGTTTTAAAACAGGAGACCTGGGGGCCTTGATTTGATGTTACAGTCATTTTGTCTGTTCATTTCATGTGCAGATGTTGGTGTGCAGGCATTGTCTGTGTGCCTATGCCTGCACATCCAAAACTTTAATGTGCTTCTTAACTGCCAATAGAATTCAGAATTGTTTTCAAAATGCTTCCTTGTTAATGGTTTATGCAAAAGAGCAGGACTGCAATCAAGGTTCAAATTTTCAGTGATCCAGATGTTGGCCTATGAAACCTGACAGCTACTTGACTGCCATTTGTGGAGTTGAGGGTCTCCCTTTGAATGACAAAATGTGTCTGCTCTTTGCCTGTGTCAGACACAGATATGAAATATACACACTTTAGAACATCACCAACTTTCCTAATATATTAAGACAGAATAATTTCAGACATATTTAAACACAAGTTTCCAGAATCTAAATCTTCTCATCTTCATTTTCACATCAGGAGCTTTGCTATTGCAGCAGGCAGGCAGGTATAATTAATGAACCATGTGTAACCAGAGGCACATGGGATTTCTATCAATTGTAGGGAACACTGGCATCCGCTGTATGGTTTGCATGGATCTATAAAGTGCATATTTTCCTGTGGACGGTGCATGGCTGTAAAGACATTCTGAGTCAGCACAACCAATGCACCAGCCATGGAAAGCTGCTGCCAATCTAAGCATTCAGAAATGGTGAGTCAGGCCCCCAAAATAATGAGACTAGCTTAAAAATAAACAGATTTGCAAAACAATAAATAAAAGATTCTTTCTATTTTCTTACGGGCTTAAACTTCTCAATATTTGCATTTTTTAACTTTTCTGCCATGAGGGCGAGAGGATTATTTTTATTCTTTTGCAATATTGAATGCTGAGACTTCCAGGTATTCCTGACTCAGAAGGGAAATGGCAGCTTCCACTGGACATGAGAAAGACTTTATGATTCCTGATGCAATATCCTGCTTGCTGTGAGTGACTGAAACATGTCCTCTTTCAGGATCTGATGAGAGCAGAGTAAAGGGGATGTGGGCTGTCTTTGCTGGTCATTTCAATACAATGTTTGAAATAGTTATGTAATTTCTAAATTTCAAATAGTTTTAAAATGACAGTAGTATTGTAAGTTGATTTCCATTAAATGGTTCAGAAGTATGTTCAGTCTTAGCTTCTGTAAAAAACACGTCAGAGTAGGGCTCAGCCTCGTACCCTGTAATATGGTGTGTGTACTCTGACACTGCACAATGATGGCAGCTGCTAAGTAAACATCAGAAGAATCTGAGATTTGTATCAACAGGATGTTTACATTTTAAAGAGTTTCTAAGAAAATAATAAAGATTTCCTGCAGTTAACTCCATTGGCACTTGTTATAGTATGTATGACAGTTCACAAAAGTATAAATTACAGAGAGATTTCTTTTATGCCTCTTCTGTAACTGTCATAGAGCAGCACTGAAAAAGAAATCAAAAAAGTTAAAAAATATTGAGTTTCTTCTATCTCTCTGGAATTCGTTACATGTTACAACTTTAGGATCTTATTACATGGCCAGGCACCACTCCAGCTGATGGCAAAGAGCGAAGGTCTGATCTCTGTGGATATAAACGAGCAGCACGGGTGCAATAGCAGGACTGCACCAGTGTCCTTGCTGAAATCCTTGTCTCTGATACACTGACATTTTATCAGCATTACTCCCACATGCATTCACTGGTTGCCACAGCAGCTTCTCTCCGGGTGACATCTATCAACAGTAACCAGCAAATAGATTCATTTGTTCTTGGATGAAAACTAGTTTAAAAGGCATTAGCCCAGAATTAATTTTAGTTTCAATCAGGGTTTATAGAAAATGACCTAGCTTCTCTGGAATTATGAAAGTGTCTCCACCTTATCCTGCTAAAAGAATAGGATAAACGACATGGGAACACACTGGTTTGGGACACGCTTTTTTTTTTTATTATTTGCTTTAGTTGTACTTTGGCTTTACTAATGGGAATTCAAAGAGCTGGCATTGCCCTAGGAAGCCCTAAATGCTTTGGGATCTGGCTCTTCGAGACACCGTCTCTCTCCCCTCACTATCCTGGTTTAGATCAGCCAGTTTGATGGCAAGGTCTTGGGAACTTGCTTCTCAGCTTGTTTTACCAGAACTGGTTTTTCATAACTTTCCAAGGGCTGTGCAAAACCAAACATTTTCAGTTGGACTGTTCTGAGAAGAGGCAGTTGACAATCTGGGGTACACAATGCTCTTTTTAAATACTGCCCTGTAGGGCTTGCAGTAAAGGTGTAATGGGTGGTACAAGTATTTGTGCTGATTTTATTTAACATAACGATGGTGGTCAGTTTTGTTAAACCAACATAAATAATAAACAAAACTCACTTTCCCGTCTAGAAATGGGGTGGAGAAACATTTTGTTATTGGAGAAATTAAGATGCAAACCTTGAGACATGGCCTGATGCAGTGGGTACTTCACATATGATTGAGGGTGTGTTACTCCTCTCCCTGGTGTCAGGCATGGTGTCCTACGTACTGTTTCCATGCCTTTGTCAATGTTGAAACTTGGTAAATTGACAAAGGGAAAAGGGTTTCTCTTTAACTCTGCTGCAGTTTGTTAGCAATGCTACCAGCTGCTCTGCATGCAGAACCATGAGATCATGTGAGGCCACTTTTATTTCCACTTTCTCACAGATAATGATGGGTCAAACTCAATGCAAAGTAAAACTGTGCTTTTAAAAAAGGATGCACAGGATTTATCAACAAATCAGGGTGATTAACTTATTTATATTATCTATGTCACTTTAAAGACTTAAAAGCATTTCGAGGGTATATATTTAGATGTGTCAGGGACATGAATATTTCAGAAGTCAAGTCTGTATAAATACCAAAATAAAAACAAACAGACCTGAAACCACTATTTAAGCAATACTATTACTGGCCTAGATTCTTCCAGCCATATTTACTGCAGACAGTACTTCCCTCTGAGTATCAGCCCGACACCATCTACATTCAGTGGGACTTTATCTAAGGTGAATCAGTCAGATCTCTCTTGCAACAGCAGGATCAGCATCTGGCTGTCAAGTGCAATGCTGTGCATTGCTGTGCACAATAGAAGGTAAGTATGGGGTAGTAAATATTCTACTTTTAAATATTCTACAGAAGGCTGGGGAAATATTGCTGTCAGTGCTTACTGTGTGCAGCACACACCTTATATTCACCTCAAAAATATCATTGCTTTTTTACTAGAACACCACACAGCATGAACGATGGTAACAGGAGATCAGTCACAGAAGTGAAATATCACAGGTAAGTACACTGTGGTATACTGGACTTTTAAATGCTCACTGGGATTCTTTTCCATCAAGGAGAGAAGCTGACAGCCCCTGATTAGGCATTTTGGGCACTTCAAGGAGAAGGCTGTTCTTGTGGTTAAATGACAGGGGCACCAAAATCCCTAAGCACATGTGCAGCTTCCCTGGCTTCAACCCTGCAACTCCAGGGAGTGCAAACCAAACTGGATGTGAGATCAGACAAAAAAAGAGGTGTTCTTGGCTTGAGAGAGCACTTTGTACCTATTTAGAAAGAGTGTTTGGAAAGTTTTTCACAAATGTAGGCAAGCACCCCACTCAGACTGTGGGCAGGCAAAGTATTTGTAGTATTCTTTTAAGCACATATCTTCAGATCATGCTCCTCTCACTGGGAATAATTACTAAACCCCCATGGATGTCTACAGAGACTCAAACAAAAACACTGTTGCCCAAAAACTGGGCAACATCAAAACAGCTGCCTTAGGGGTCAAAATAGTTCTTGGTTGCTCAGTTTTAAAAAATTTCTCTAGTAAAGACAATTTTTCAAAAGAAAAACCTAGCTCTTCTCTGTGGAAAGGAAATACTTAATTCTTCAGCTTTTATTCTAAATTTCTGCATGCCACTGTTTAGTTGATACTCTTGGAGAAGACATTTTCTTTGGAATTACTGGTGTGATATAAACTTGCATGACTTCAAATTCTAAATACATCACTGAAATAAGCATGTATTTCGTTCATTTAATTTTTACAAACCTGAATTTCTTCCCCATCTAACCATCTATATATGGGTGGTTATAAGCCACTCACTATACAGACTTCCACAAATTTAGTGAAAATAGGTTAATGTGTCCATAAACTTCCAGTTTATACATTTCTTCTGAGATAAAAGGTTTTCTTTTTTGATCTTTGTATATCTCCTTCAGATGTTTCCTGTCTTTTTCCTTATCCAATCAATATAACTTCTACACCAAACCATTGGCAAAACTAAACCCAAGGAGCATATAAACCTTTTTTGGTTTAAGATGCTAACCAAAAGAATCATGATTTTCAATTGGAGGAGATGGTTTATTGTCTTAAGAAATTATGATCCACTGCAGAAAATTCACTGATTCAAGAATTCCTGAAATCTGTGGAAGTTCTTCTATTGATTTAGGTGGATTTTGGAGCAGATTCTACACTTCGAAATAGGACTATTGTGTATTACATACGGAGTAATGGACCAGATATATCTCAATAAATATAAACTC
Organism: Lepidothrix coronata; assembly: GCF_001604755.1. NCBI lineage: Eukaryota > Metazoa > Chordata > Aves > Passeriformes > Pipridae > Lepidothrix > Lepidothrix coronata. Next base: position 586,593 of record NW_016690219.1, read on the forward strand.
TGAGGGGTAATTTTTTAGTGACTTTCCTCTGTAAGCACCCTAGTTTCACCCTTTTGTGCAATATCTTCCTGATTTATACAAGGATTTACTTATTATAACAGGTTTATAAGCTTATTTGACAGAAAAAAGTCAATAAGGCTGTCATAAAATAGAGCAATGAATGGGGCACGATGCAGACAATAACAAGTTAAGTGCTATAGAGAGCCTCTATATGAAAATATTGTCCATTCCAGGCATGCTAGTGAATGCCCAACATATCCATTTTCTTGTTCCTTTTAAGTGGTTTTTTTTTTTTTTTAATTCTATTTGTAAGAGCTCCATGATGCTCAGTGCTGATCCATCTTTTAAGAATACAGAATTACACCCACTTCCTTTTGTGCAGGAATTACAATAAACTTCCTCTAGTTCAGTAGTATCTTTGCCTCCAGTTTCTGTTAGGAAAGGGAGTTGGTGTTATTACAGTGAAAGAACATAGCTCAGCTGCCTTAGACACGATCTAATAGCTAATAATTAACCACCAAAGCCAAGCAAATCTTATATCAGTATCCCCTACCTTATTTGTTTGGATTTTGTGGTTTATCACAACCCCCATGTCACTGAAATATGAAGCTCAAATTCCTGTATATTCACATACTGCTTGATCCAGACAAGTGGTTTTAAAGGCTCAATCATATATTACTTTGTTAGAAGACAGGTCTCCATCCTCCTCGTACAGTTCCACTGCTATTTAATGTGCACGACTTCTGACTTTAGAAGATTATAAGTGAAAAACCTCACTTCATTATCCAAACAATATTCCAGCTCCCATTCTTTCAACATAAATCCAAGTAATTAGCATTGTTAGACTAAGAATCTAGGGTCTGGTGATAAAATTTCTCCTGGTCCCTAACTAGTAACAATTATAGTTAAACCTGGTATGGAAAGATTGGAATAATTTTGTGTCTCTTCTTCCTCCTTCTTCAGATCACAGAATGCAAACAAGATCCAGAAATAACTGTTCTATTCCACAGCAGCTGGCAAAGTCAGGTGTTAAGATTGGCTTTTACCATATGATCACAGTGACTACTAAACAGTATAAATTTTTTTGAAGTAACAGCTTGCCAGTTCTATAGCAACTTGGACTATAGTTCCTGTTTTCATAAACTTCCAACCTTTATAAGTTAAGCCCATTTTTATTGTCAATACTCTTCAAGTTTAACGTGATGCCAATTCAAAATTTTTCCCTTAATTCTTACATTCCCAGAAATTACTAGGAGATGAAAAAAGAGAAGCATTTTTAGACCTACTTTTTCTTCAGTTTGCCAACTCTTATAAGCGCGCTTCAGCTTTTTGTTTTCTTGAGTATGTTTGCCACTTTAAAAGTATGAGGACATAGAAGAATCAATAAAAGAAAGTTAACACAGGTTTAAAACAGTTCCAGCCTGCCAAGGCCATGCTTAGATTGACAGAGTCAACAAAAGCACAGATGGAGCAGACTTGGACACCTGCAAACTCTTACTGTTGGCTATGGGCCTTCATTCAGCACACAAAATCAGTATTTTTTGTAATGTGAGGCATCTGATAGACTACCTGAAGTCACTGGAGCTGCAGCTGACTGTCACCACCACCGCCATCCCCACCCAATGAAACTTTTATGCTTAACTTCAAGCACAACAATCACAAGTGTGCTTGTGATTTAACATTTTCACGAGCACCTGAAGTCCTGCTTCTGCACACTCTGCTTTTGCATCCTGGCTAACAGGGTGACCTGCAGTCTCACCCTCAGCTTCAGGGCACTAACAACCCTACCAGCCTCGCCTGGCACCTGACCCACACTCCCTGCCTACGGCTCTGGGGTCTCCAGCTCTGTCCTTCACCTTTAGCCTCTGTCTCTCAGGCTACACTGTAGAGTATCTGCCTCCAGCCCTCGCCCTGAGTCATAGATTGACAGTGGATCCACCTTATACAGTCTGTTGCCTGGATGGCTCCCACCTTGCACCTTGCCTTACCTCATGTCTTTGGCAATCCCTCCTGGGTGGACTTTGGACCCATGTTGTAGTCTTGTCTCCACTCCTGTCTCTGGCCCCGTACCCTTTTGATCCTGACTGGATTCTCTGAAGAGACACTGGACCTGGTTCATTATTTTGCCTTGTCTGGGACAGTCAAAGGACCCTGTTTCTGTACTCTCCTCAGGTGCTGTGGGACTGGATCGTGCTTGGTGAGGGAGGGCACTGCCTGTGTGGGGTCACCTGTGGCTCCCCTTCCCTTAGGGAACAGACAGACCCTCCAGCTCCCTGGCACTCGGTGATTCAGTCAGTAAAATCAACCACTTTCCTTAAATTCACTGGGCTTTGGATCAAGCCATGAAGAGTTCTGTTTAAGACAGTGGGAATATTTGCAGTCTGCAAGATCAGCCTCTCAGTCTTTTCACAGAGATGCCCCATTCACTCAAAGGAGAACTTTGTGAGCGTTCTGCAGCAAAAATGTGAAAGCCCAGGCACGTCAGGTGCAGTGTAGGGATCCTTGTTCATGTGTGCTATTTCAAGTCCTCTAAAATATGAACATACCTTTCAAAGTGCAGAGAAGGCAAATGGGATAAATAAAAAAAAAAATCTGTTTTTAGCCAAAAAAAGAAAGACTGATTTATGAAATGAACTTTGTACCATATCTACTTAAAAGGCACAAAGTAATTTTACAGAAGACCTCTGTCCCAGAAAATTCCATTCTCTGACGAAAATCTCTGCCAGTGCAACGTGGTGGAATCATTCTTCCAGTAAAAAGGCAGGGATGATACAAAAAAATGGAGGGAAGGAAGGGGACACAGTAGAATAATATGTTATACTGATTATCTACTCACACAGAGGCTACCCCAATAGAAGTTTATTAAATGTGACAGTTTTCTGGCTCATGAGCCATCTGGAATTGTCTGACCATGGCCAGACTATTAAATTATCTCAGCCTCCAAAACAGGGTGACCACATCAGAACTCCAATTAGGAACAGTTCCTGGCCTGTGCCAACCCCTGAACCATGCCTGGGAAGTGCCTGGGAAAATACTGTCAGTCCAGACAAAAACTTTACAAAATCTCTTTCAACAATAAATTGATACAGACAAGAAAGTTCAGTGCAGGAGACGGGTCCCTGAAATGAATTAATTTACCTGTAGAGCAGTAGCTCCGGCCTCTGAGGAACTCCTCTTACTCTGCAGTTCAATGGCTGAAACTGTGGAGCCATAATTTTGCTGACTCCACTCTATTATCTTTTGACGCCACGGAAAAATTGAGCCTGCAGAACCCTGTGGTATTAACTGACACCCCACAACAGAGATGTTCTTCTTGACCTGTTCAGCAGCAAAGTCAAGGGATTTGGTCCATCAGCCTGCACTCATTTCCTGGCTGGCCATCTGCCTGTCTGATCAGAACCCAGGCCTCACACTGGGAACCACATCTCAGGCTCAACCAGAACACAGGCTGTTTGTCCTCCACAAAGGCAAACATACCAGATGGTTTGGAACATCTGATAGTGGTGAAGGCTACAATTACAAAGGTGTGGATCAAGACATTTTAAGGACCAGTGACCCCTTCTCCAAAGTAAATGGAATGACACTCCCAAAAAGGCAGAATCAAGCCTCCAGAAATTCTGGCTTTGCACAAATATAACTGGATGTATCATCTCCTCATGCCTGTGGGCTTCCTGTGAAAACTCTGAGGATTAAATAGTTACCTTCTTTAAATTTTGCTTTATGGTTGTACTGTCTCTCTCCACCACCTTCATCATTTCTTGGCTTGCCATGTACAAGATGTTGGCTGTAGAAAAAGAAACATGCAATAGTGTAAGTATACAGCAAATCTTTTAGGAAAAACAAGATGGGCCCAACCCTGAAAAAAGGCAGAGCAACCAGAGCAGTCACTTTTTCCACAATCCCATGGAAAAGAATCCCACTGACAGAAAGAGCAGAATTATTTCACCTAACCAAGTAAGTAAAAAGCCATACAGACTAAATTAAGTCACCTCTTATTAATTAATTCCATAGTTAATGGAAAGGGAGACATCTTTGGAATATAACTCTACCCTTACAGACTTATGAATCAGCCAGTGGTGATGACTCTCTCTCCTAACCAGAGAAGGATCTCTGATGACTAGCTTTCCCTACATGCTTCTAGAAAGGTAAAGGTAAGCATGATAAATCATCCATTAAGTGTTTACAAAAGTGGGCTTTTAAATACAAAGCATACAATAAAAGGCATTACTAATCAATAGATGATTACATTATTGACATCTCAACATGCAAGTCATTCAAATATTCAACATAACATATAATAAAAACAATGGCAACTACAAATATCATTGGAAACTGCAGTCCTGCATAATACTGAAGGTACCTACTGAGGTAAGACTGGACACCAAATGTCTAAGTCTTACCTTTCTGGAATGTAAAGTATTAAAAATGGCTCAGTGCAATTTATTGTGAGTTGGTCTGCAAGATACTGTCTCAGAGACATAAATAATTAAGTCTAACATTTGGACACCTAATTCATTTTATGAGGTGTTGAGTTGTGGCATGTCTCATGTATATTAGACAGCAATAGGAACTTAGCACCTCTGAAAAGTGGGTTGGTTTGTCTGGATGCCTAAATATTCAGAAATTTAAACATTTTGACACAGAAGGATCACACTGTGTCCACCTTGCCTGGCTTCTGTTACAACAGAACCTGCAGAAGCTGAATGTACACTGCAAGACCAGGCTTTGAACAAGCACTGTTAGATTATGAGTTCTGCTGTAGAACAAACCTCATGTATTCAACTGCAGAACCCAGAGTTGCTACATGACCATCAGTGTTGCATCTCCAAAGGGTGTTTTAATAAGGGCTATCCATTTCTGACATCAGTGCTGTACTGAAGAAATGTGAAGCTAGCCAAAGAATTAGCACTTCATTTTTTCTGCTCAGTGAGCTTACAGGGCTAATAAGATAGCCAAGCCTCTCCTGACCTCACAATATGAAGCCTCTGTGCTTATGGATCACAGAGACATAACCTGTATGTGAAATGAAAATGAATTACAATAATCTTCTTTCTCAGCAGTTTGCAAAACCAATGGAAGACACTGAGTGGCTAAATTACCTTAAAGCATTTCAATTTCCAGGTCCTAGAACGACTGAAAGTATTTTAAAACACTAAATCTTGTCTTGAAATACAAGAGAAAATGGAAAGACTGGCTGTTTTTAAAATCTGAAGCAATGGAGTTTTGTGCACAAGTAGTTAATGACACTGTTGGATCCGATGCTGCTTTGAGACAGGAGTAATACATTCTCACACTGTGAGATAGGGGAGGAAATGGTAATCACACAGGTCTTTGGTCACGACCAAAACATGGAGTTGGCTGAATTCCAGCACTACTCTAAGGAAGCAGAATGCCACTGGAGAGATGAGTGATGGCGCTGGAGATCGAATGTTAAAAGACAAAGCCAGTGCTCTCAAGTAAAAAAAAAATTCCTAGAAAGTAGTATCTACTTCTGAGCCAGCCAAAGAAGATGTAATTCAGTTCTATACCTGCAGAGCTCTGTCTTCTTCAATTAAACATTGAACACAGCTAATTCAAGTTCTTCCTTTCCTAGGCAAGATGAAAGGGATGCAGATGTGACATCACATAGACAATCCAGAAAATTTACCGGTCCTATCCTACTCTGCTGGGCAAAGGGTTCTCTGTGCAGTTTTGTGTCTAGCAATCTGATCATCTAATCCCTTGGTGGAGCTGGCAAAAGTCTGCATCTACAGCATTGTTGAGTTCATATCCTGATTGGTGGTTGTCTTCTTAATTCAGTCCCAAACACTGGTCCATTATACACACATTTTAGAATGCACCTTCAAAATTGTCTAGGAAAACCTTAATTGAGAGATATGAAAGGCAACTGGCACAAGTCCACAGGAGAGTCACTAAACTGATCAAAGGGTTGGAGCACTTCTATGAAGACAGGCTGAGAGAGTTGAGGCTGTTCAGCCTGGAGAAGAGAAGGATTCAGGGAGACCTTACAGCACCTTTCAGTACCTAAAGGGGCTACAAGAAAGCTGGAGAGGGACTTTTCAAAAGCGCATGGAGGGATAGGACACAGGGGAATGCCCTTAGGCTGAAAGAGGGCAGGTTTATACTAGATATAAGGAAGGAAGTAATTCTTTACTGTGAAGGTGGTAAGGCACTGGCACAGGTTGCACAGAGAAGCCATAGATGCCCAAACCCTGGAAGTGTTCCAGGCCAAGTTGGATGGGGCTTTGAGCAACTTGGTCTAGCGGAAGGTGTCCCTGCTCATGGCAGGGAGGCTGGAACTGGATGATCTTTAAGATCTCTTCCAATCCAAACCACTCTGTAATTCTACAAGAAAGTCCATAGGTATTTAATTAATTTCAGATTGATTCCTGTTTCTAATGTTATAAACATGACTTTAGTGCTCAAAAGTCCTACTTATAACTGAATCTGTCTGATCTGTCTATCAAAAGCCCTGCTCTGTATCAGAAGGCAGGACACGGAGAGCAGCCCTTTCTACCTGAGGTGCTGATCCTTCAGGTGCATGTGGCTCACTATGGATTTACAAGATTTTACAAAGCACTAAGTGCACAAGCCTGGATTTGGCAATAGGACGTGTACAAACCCCCTTATATGGGGATTTTAGTGTGTCAAGTTTTCTACTTTCCAGTCCAGAATAAGGTTGTTGTTAGTAGGTCACTATTTTTTACTGTACCTGCAGTCAGAAATTCTGCATTATCTTGCAGCACCAACAGTGGATGGTTGGCAGGGATGAAAATACTGGTGGTCATCAGTGGAGAACCTGACACATACCAGTTCATTAAATACCACTGGGATTCTGCAGGCAGCTCTCCACTCCCAGTTCAGTCATACAGTGGGAATAGTAAGTACTCCTCTGCTCCCTTTCTCCCATCTTACTGGTTCCTCTGTCCTATCTCCTGTTCTTGGTGGGGTTTGCTCATATTTCTGAGGTGCTTGTGCTTTTTTTCAGTAAACAATAAGAAATGAAGTGGAATTCACACACTTAGTAAACTCAGATTAGTCACAGAGATCCTAATAGTAAACGAATAAGACAGCAAAGGCAATAAGGGCAGTACTTTGAAGGCTTGGGTACTGTGCAAGAAAGGGAACCAGGAAGGCAGGATTAAGCTAAACCGGATGAATGGGAATGTTCAAGAGTCTATTTCAACCAAAAAAAAAATCCTTCAAATTTTGGAAACATGATCCTAGGGAAACCAATAAACAGGAACTTAAACTTCAGCAGGCGTTAAGTAAGAGGAAATTGCAAAGAGCGAAAGTAGGTTTCCAAGAACAAACATTAAAAGATTTAAAAATAAACAATAAAATATTCCTTAGGTATATAAGAAACAAGAACTCTACAGCAGAATTTATACAGCTAAAGAAGAAGCTAAAGAAGATAATTACGCTGTTTGGAAGGTAAATTACTTTCTTCTATGGTACCCAACTTTCTTATTCGATACATTCAGGAGATTTCTGCTCTCTATATTCTTTTTCTGGTAATAACAATTTCTATTTGAGTAGTGAGGTATCAAGAAGCAGCATCAGCGGAGAATACAGAACATATCAGGGCATATTTAGGAGTACTAAGAACCTTAAATAGAGAATTACTGAGTTGGTAACTATCTTGCTATGCAAGAATCACCCTGTCCTGTAGCTTGGGGAGTAGAAAATACTGTCCTGTCTAATTGCTACTGATTTTATAAAGGAAAATAACATTTTAATGATCTGTAAGTTCTTCAGTAAGCACAACCAGATGACAAAAATTACAGGTCATCTAAAAGCTCTCCCTTACACATCACACAATAAACTTTGGCTGGAACTAAACAGCTGTAAAATGAAAGGTTGCAATGTGTTAAAAAGGAGTCTGGAAGCAAAGAAAAAAGATTAGGATTAGAATAGATAATCTGGTTTTTATAACAGCAAAGAATAAGGTCTAGATTCATCACAGTTTTATACCCCTCCCAATTTATAATAATAAAAGATAAATAAATAATAATAAAATAATAACATTTAAATTTTTATTTTAAAATATCTAATAATTATTGAACACACCTGGCAAACTGATCATTTTTGGGATGCATTAAATCACCTCTCAAGAAAACTCTCTTTTTAGTGATAAGACCTTTAGACTTAAACTTAAGTGCCTAAAAATGCAGGTGGAATAAATCCTGGCTTAAAATTCTAGTCCAGCTTCATAATTAAATAATTGGTAACTTTTTTCTTAATGATCTTGTCAATGGATAAGTGGTTTATTGATAGTATTTGCACAGGACACAATACTAGTCAGTTTGTGAGGAACCAGCAGGGAGAATGTGAGAGACCCCAAGAGGAGAGAGAAAAAAATCAATGCACTAGTAAAAGAAATTTAAATTATAGAAAAGGTAAGCAAGATACAGGCAGAAAAAAAAAATCAGAGCATTTTTTTCCATTACAAGCTTAACGTAAAGAATGGAATCAGAAACCAGAGACCCTTAAGATGACTTCTGTTCACTGTCCACATTAACTCAATATTCGAATCAAAGCATTTATTATATTCATATATAGTAGAAGGAGAATTCTGTAGTACCAGTATAGAAATCAGACAACATGCCCACACCTGAAGAGCTGTATATGCTGTGTGCTGAGAGTCACAACCTCTGTAGGACACTGCAAAACCAAGAATGGTGGTGAAAACAATCAAAGAAGGACAATTAAAGATGTGTCGTTGTCATCATGTTTGTGATACTTCAGGATGCACTGGTTTTCCCTCTCTTACAGCACAATATATTTAAATACAAAACAATAAAAGGAAGTACTTTTTAATGTCATATGCAATTAACTATGAATCTTGCTGCCACAGGAAACTGAGGCACATAGGTATTTGATGCATTCACATTAAGCATGTTGCCCTGAGCTCCTCTAATTGCAAATGCAGTTACTATAATTAATGTTAGGACCTCTTCATATCTATGAAAATCATGTCTCACTTTACAGCGTGACAGGTTAACCCATATCAACTTGTGAGCCACGATATTCCCAGGACTTTTTCCTGCAGAACTATTGCTTAACCAGTAATTTACCATTCTTGTACGGAATTTATGTACAGAACAACTTGTCTGTTTAAGGAATGACAGCATTCTCCTCTCCTTGCCCCCCAAACACTTCTCTTAGCTTGTGAAGGTCACTTTGATCCTGTTCCTCTCCAGCATATCTGCAGCACCTTCTAGCACAGTGCCATCTGTAACCTCTGCAAACACATGCTGTGTTCCACCAGTCACATCCCTAACACAACTACTGAATACTAAAGAACTGAAGATAAAACTGTTACAAAACTCTTCTAGCTACATCTTTCAAGTTTCAAAAATCCTCCTGAATCCCATTTTCCGCAGTCACACATCTGTCTAGTAGTTGTTGCAGGTATGTCATATTTCCTAAACTTTGTTATAAGAACATAATAGGGAGACAGTGTAAAAATCTTTATTAAGGTCAAAATAGCCTAAATTCACTGCTTCCCTCTAATCCACATTATACTGTAAGAAGTTTAATGTCTATGGAAAGCTATATTGAAAGAGATACCATTATAAAGCAGGAACAGTAACCTTCTCTCTTGCTGCTGTGGAATGCCAATCTGGGCTTCTTCAGAAAAGCTATTTTTCTCAAAAGCTAAGTCACAAGTTCAGGGAGAAATCTCTCTGCTATTTCCTAATGCTATACTCTGCTAACCTTGGCATTTTTTGAATATTTAGTTCTTTCCTTTTCAAAAAAACTTGCTCTGTTTCCCTGTTTCATGAATACCAAGCTGCTTTTTCTAAGGAAATAACTCAGAAGAATTTACTTACTTTTTCTGTGCGCAATTAGAAAGTCATCTCAAAGGCTCTCAGGGACTGTTACTGTGAGCTTTTCAGCAGCTCTGAAAATCAGGCTGTGAACTGGGTACAACCAGAAGCTAAGACTTAGATAATGAATGACCTCTGAGATCTTTCCCTAGGCTTTGTCCTGTGAGATCACCTTCTCAGTGCTTGCTACCTGCTGTTACAATCTCTGGAAAGATTTCCAACCCATGCCAATGCCTGGTTTAGCTGAAAATCTCTAAAGATTCTGAGAATCATTATCAAGAGTCCTGGAAAAAATATTTATTAGCTGGCGTTGTCATGATTTCAAGTAGAATATAAAATGCAACTTAGAGTCCACGTGCTGAACTTCCTGAGTAATGAAGCTGTCTCACCGAAATCTGCAGAACTAGTCACTGCACGAAATAAAGAACATCCAGAAATCTGCAGGACCCTGGCTCAAAATGCAAACATTGGGAATGCAAACAATAGGCTGTGTGGAAGCTGTATTAGAGTTGTGACCTCAGTGTCCACACTGACTTAGGGTGAGATGTAGCTTTAATCTGTTTGGCATTCACCAGTGTATCTCACTACTCATTGAAGAGAGAAATATCTGGGGTTTAGTAAAGGCAAAAGGAGACTGAAATTAGTATTCTGGAAAATCATTACGTGTGAAAGGTAAGACTGTGGGATGAAGGGTCAGGAGGCCTGGAATTTTTCTGAACTATCACTGAAATCCTCTGAGACCCTGTGTAAATTACAAAATCTCTATCTCAGTTTCCTCATTTTAAAAACATGCTTCAGGCTGCTTTGTCAAAAAAGTGTGTTTTGTAGACTGTAAGTACCTGTAAGTATCTAAAATCAAGACATGACTGTAAGAATACTGTGCTTGTTGAATTTAAAATTTTCCTCTGAACTGGCTTGGTGAAGCCAACACAAAATGGTTGGAGGACACAATACTGCGCACACACCCCCTTATATGATGTGCTGCCTCCTTGCTTTCAGCAGGAATGCTTGAAGTGACAGTGTTAAATATTTGAGGGATCAGAACTGTCCTGTAGTTTGAAATAGGTGTGTCTTCCATCAGTCCCTAAGTGGTAATTGGTTCAAGTGAAATGAGTTGCTCCTGCCATAGGTTGCATGAGCTTTATAAAAAGTTGTGCACTTGGTACAGCTTCCTACTGAAACCAAGTCAGTTCTACCTGTTTGCCAAAGGAGGGACTTAGCCAGTGATAAATCATGACAACATTCAGTGTCTGAAGAACCCCACCACAGCACAGTTATAATGGGATGTGTGAATGAGATGAACACCACATACTTTAGGTAACTTGGATGTTCGGACCCCAAAATGAGAAAGGAGTTCTCATGGACATGAATCTGAGTGCTTCAGAACTCCAGTTGGAGACCCACAGTGGCTTGAAAGCACTTTACTTAGCAAAGACAGTTTGCAATATCAAGTCTGGAGCTGAATCCTAAATCCTGCCTCACTGAGATCTGAATTATGAAGCCATCTCTACCCACTGAAGGTATATAAAATGCAGTTATCTCCTGAAAAGACTGTGGAAGAAAGGAAGAAAGTTTATTTTTTTTCTCATCCTTTCCTTGTAATGCAAAAGCCCGGTACATCTGTGCACTCAATTCCCATCTAGGAAACAGGCTCCTAAAGATCTGGTCTTGAACCAGCCTAGAATTTCTAGGAAAGGAACACACAGAAGCTCTTCAGCTTTCCCTGTAAACATATATTCACTTATTCAATTTTTTTATCTGGTTTAAGAACAAAGACCACTGAAATTGGCTTTAGACTGTTAATTTTCATGGTGTAAATCCATTTCTTCAAATCTGTATTTATGCATATGCTGGACTGATGCATTATGAGTCAGCCTGAGTCAGTGGGATAATCCAAAGTACAGAAAATGAAGCTTATAACACGAATCTTTGCAGTGTCATGGCCTTTGTAACTATTCCTTCATGTGGGTTTTTCACACAACAACTAGGAAAGGAAAAGCATTTCTCAAAAAACAAGGGAAAAAAAAAAAGTGGTTGCAAACCTACAGAAACTGGTCAATGTACGTCGTGACAGCTGTAGAACCCCAAGGCGTTTTTATTACGTCCTATTCCATCTCAAGTTTTGCTGATACCCTTTGTAATTCATAACCAGGTCATCAGAGTTTAATAACAAAAAAATCTATAGTTAATTATATAAGTATCATAAACAACTAGGCCTTAGAGCTTAAAAGTGAAATAAAAGTTTAAAAAGACAAATACTACGCTTATTGTGCTTTAAACATATAAATATCTTCATAAAATATTGTAACTTTTTATATGCAGATCTTTTACATACAGGTTACCTTGAATACAGAAGCCCCTCATTTATTCCCAGGTCAGGCTTATGAAATTTACTGCCAACTTAGCTTCTCCCCATGATCCTGGCAATGACCTTTTTCCTGCCCCGGTAGGATCATTCCCTTTCCAGGGATTAAAGGTGATTAAGGATCAGTGTCAGTTTAGTCTCATATATTTGCTAAGCAGAGACGACAAACTGTGCCAAAATGTGTTAGATTTATTTGTGGGGGTTTTGTGATAGAGGAACCCCGATTGGGCTCAAATCAAGGATCCAGAAAAGAAAAGACTGCTTTATATCATTGGTAGCTCTTTAACCCAAAGTGTCACAGCAAGGACTTAATATCCTTCAGCTAAATTATTAGTTTTCACGAACAATAATGACTGAAATCAATCAAGCTTTTCAGTGCTTAGGGTTATTTAACCACCAATTCAAGCAGCCAGCTGTTAGATGAATACCTGTATCTATTGAGCTGAACTTCAAACACAGTGATACAGCCACAATGCAGCCAAGCAAATAATGTGTGAAATAGAAAATTTCCTGATTTTGAAGAAATACACGTCTAGCATTATTATTATTATTTTTCTAAAGATTTTAGAACTATATTCTAAACCAAAATGTTGTCATTTTATTCCATGGACATCAACAGATCTATGCTGGAACTTGGAAAGCTGTGCAGATTTCAGGGAAGAAACATATTTCTAACTCAGGACAGATAAACTTCATACTTGATTCTTGAAGCAATACAGAGGTTTCCTGTACTTGGACTTAAATATGTATTTTTCCTCAAGTCTTTAAATTTCTTGCTTGATTATTGAATATCCAAAGATGATTTGTTTTCTTATTTTCAAGAAAAAGATTAGATTAGGGCTAGCTTAATTGTAAACTCACACTAAAAACTGAAGGATCACATTATGTTGTCTGTGGAAAGCCAAAATGAGTTGGAATTTTGTCTGTATGTAATGAAATCTTGAAAAAAATTACTTACATATGGTGCACATATCTGTAAAATATAAAAGAAAGTTATGTATTTCTGACTTAACCCTGATAAACTTTGAGAGATATACATGCCCTTGATCAATTTGAAAATCAGCTCTGTGTTGTGGTGCCATGACTGAAGCTCATTCTGTGTGGGTTTGCTCTGCAGTCTATATCTTAATTACATAAAAATGATACTATGTTCTTTGCTGGCCTAAGGAGATGAAGTTACTGTGATAGAAAGAATAGACAGAAAGAGATGCCATACTAATGAAACAAGAGACAATAACAAAGGAAAAAAAAACCTTTTCAACTTCATTGGCTAATGAATTTCAGGAAATCATCAGAATAGTTCCTTTTCCAACAAAAATGAGTGGTTGTGAAGATAGCCACAATCTAGACACTTTAATGGATGCACATGCACATTCTTTAATAGCTTGTTCACCAGACTAAAATAAACATAAGGCTACAAAGGGTTACCCGAACTCACTTCATTTCCCCACTGCTGTTGGCGTCAGATTATGTTGACTCTGTCAACAAGATTGTGGCTGTAGGTGTAAATTTATTGAGTCCCACGCATCAAAATATTGTTCTATCTTGTAAGTTAGTAGGAGCTATGCTCTGGAATGGGTACAGGGAGAAACACAAAGCCAAATTTTTACTCCAAGGTCCAGATAATACAGTTTCAGCAGCATCAGCCTTGGAAGAACATACTATAAGAGTTACTAGAGTGAACAAATTCAGAGGAAAAGAAGACGACCACGGCCCTGACTTCATCATGTTTCCCAAATGCAAGGCTGTTGCCACCACTCATACCAACCAACCCCTTGGGCAGACGAATAGAGGGTGGGGAGACTTCTCAGCTGTTTGACAAAGGTCACACGTACTAAGGTATTGTCCTTTTTTCCAAGAAATGAATAAACTTTCTTTAGCTAAAACTGGAGGGGGTTTGTAAGAGAGCAGTGATCCCCTGGTGACTGTGGTGCAGGCTGTGGGCATTCTCTGTACTTCTCTAGGGTATTCTGAGACCCTGCAGCAGGGCAAGTTTTATCACCCCTCCTGGCCACCCTCACCCATCTGCTTCTTCTGGCTCCCTTGATTCTCTTCCCCACCTGTAGAGAACCTCTGCTTTAGATACCTTTTTTTAAAATTCTTATGTATTCCATAAGCTTTATTTTTACAGGTTTAATGTTACTTAGTTAATTCATCTATTTTTCAAACAACATTTTCCATCTGGTCTCTGTCCTCCCTTGTGTTTGAGGTTTTTAATAAAACACAGCTCAGTATGATTAAAAAACAAAAATCTGAAATGCAACCAGGCCCAGAAGAGATCCCTTTAGTATTTAAAATATTTTGCAAATAATTTGTAATACAGAGCAATATTAAGAGGTAGAACTAATCACAACTTGTAAAAGGAATTCCATTTTACACCACATAGGATACAGCCCATGATAGTAAGGGCCTCTCAGGGTCAAGAAATTAGCAAGTGCAGACAAAGACACTGGAAGTCAAGAAACATTTAAAATTCTCTTAACAAACTACAACTGCAATTTAGAGCTACATAGCACCGTAAAAACCTCAGGCCTTTAAACCTTTACCTCTAAGAACCATGTCTTTTTACTAACTGGCAGACTTTTCTATTGCAGTGTTTTTGCCTATTTCTTGGAAGCATTTTGTTCTGACTATTGTTGGAAAAGAGAGATTGGACAAGATTGACTTTGGATCTCGTTTCCAGATATTAGCTCCTGTGTGAGTCAATAGTATTTCTCAGTATGATAATGATCACATTCATCCACTTTAGAAGTAATTTTTCAGCAATATTTGCCACCATCTCTAAGAAAATAACCTGCTCGATTAGGACTGTATTAACAGAGTCACAAGTTCTACTAGACTCAGGTAAAAATACCTGAAGAGTGGCTACAACTTGCTTATTTATTCCACATTTCTTACATAAAAGTCTGAGCAAAGCTCTTTATTAGTCTTCCTTCTCTGAAGTTAGAGACTTAAAGGTTTGCTTTCAAACCCAGGGCATTGTATAGCTCTTCCTGGCATGGACTGACGGTTTGGCAAATGATCGCCTTGATGGTTTGCTTGATGGTTTGGAAAATGATGGTGCCTTTCACTGTATCATCATCAAGGATTCATTGGCTATGGAACAATCTGCTCTTGTTCCATAACTGCCACACACGTTTCCACACTGGCCTGCTTTTGAAAGCCTTTCATCTCTTCACTGATCAATACCTTTGCAAAAAGGTATTTCCCAGTCTATCTTACACCCTTTCCAACATTAAATGCACCATCTTTTGCTTTGACTTATCAGTTTCTCAGCTTCTGCTTTGACAACTGTGAAGTCAAATTTCCACTGTCTTGTTTCCTCATAATTGCTCTCCAACAATCAAACTGTTGCTGCTTTTGCAGGTATAAATACAGGTTATATCTGCACCATTGTAGGAAATGAAGCCAGGAACTCTTCTGTGGTCCCAAGGCCAACTGGAATACAATGACTTGTTTTCACAAAATTAGATTTTTCCTCTACTCAAAGTGCTTATGGGGAAGATGCATGGCAGTGCCAACTCCCGAACCGTGCCTAAATACTAGGAGAATGCTAAGTGGAGAAGGCTAAAACCATATCAGAAAATTCATTAATGATTAAACTGTGGATATCATACTTCAGTGCTACCACAAGTCCTATATTCATTCAGCTGATTTCTAGAGGTAACCTATCATTCTTTGTAGGTCCTACTATAACATTTCTATATCTTGCATTCAACTTGCAGAATGCAGGTTCATTCAGACATTCAGTCAGACCTCATTTTCAGATTTGCTTTTAACTAATGTCTGACATTTTTTGCCTATATTTTGGATTACTCAATCATTCTGTGTTGCTCCTCTTTATCTGTTTTCTTTGGTTCTTCTACAGTAAAGTGTCCCTCATTAGAGTTCTGAAGTTCTTTATACACACTAATCTTTAATTACCATGTTATTTTCAGCTTATACTTATGCATCCTGTCATTGGGAAGCACAGATGATGAAAAGTTCATTTTCTTCATAAGAAATGCCATCTGGAGTTCCACTTGCAACATTAACTAAAATCTAATCTGAATCATTTTTGTTGCAACGTACTCCATTACACCTTACCTTATCTACCATGGACACATAGATTAAATTATTGTCCTTTACTTGAAAATTTTTACCATGTCCTCCAGTTGTCCCTTGTTCAGTCTAAATAACTGTATTTTATTTATTTTTTTGCCTTGAAGTTCATAATTTCTTCATATCTGTCATGGGAGTCACCTGATTAAATGTGGTTATCTAAAGCTTAATTCTTCTTCCTTCACAGTCAGTAAAAAGTACACAGTTCATCTCATCCTAAAGTATTGACCTAGACAGATTAGATAACTGCTACCTATATATTTCTCCACTGACTATGGCAGGATTTTAAGGGGATTAGTGAATGAATAGAGCTCTATGCTGTAAACATGTTAAGTATTTCTGTTCTAGCACAGGTGTCACCCTTTTGTGAAAATACGCAGCCAATATTCGTTCCATCTTCAAATTCTTTGTATCAAACTGCCACATACTCTCTGCCAATTCTCTGCTTTATTCAATACATTCTAAGAACTAGCTGAACAGCCTGTATGTTGCTGGATTCCTTCCTCTACAAGCATCAAGTACACTACATACTGCACTCTGGATAGCTCAGAAATTTTGATGGACATAATATTCAATAGGTCTCCCTGCTCTTCTTTCCCAAGCTTGTTATGTCCCTTTATATTCATATACATATTCTGGTTTTTCTCAGTTCTTTCACCTGTGTCTGTTAAGACAATTAACTTATAATTGTGATGATTTTTAAAGGCTTGTAACAGAACTTTATTTTCCATACTTTTGAAATTTATATTATCTGCACATCACCTACCTCAACTACCATCTTCCTGCCGGTAGTCCTTGGTCTCTAAGGAATTTCTTTCTCTACTTTAATTTTAATCCCTTCATGAGTGCAAATTTGGCCACAGTGATATAGAGGACTTTTTTATCAGTCCCCTTAAACTCAACATCAAGCCTTCTTTACCAAATGTTTCAATGTTAATCACTTTTTCATGGTTAAGGAAGCCAAAGCTCCCATGACATTGGTCTTGATTGAAAGTGCTCCAACTTCTGTACACCTGTGCATACTTGCAAATATTCTTTTGAGGAACCTAAAACAGTGGTTTTAACAGCCATGTCTTATGTTCTGTGAAAAACAAGCAGCCTCATTACCCTGTCATTAGTTTCTCACTCTCTCTATTTCCATACATCTTTCTTTCCTGTGTTGACACTGCAGCTTCCCAGGACAGCTCTGATGCTCTGCCTTAAAAAACTATAATTTACTGTCAAATTTTTCACAGAACTCCTCTGCTTTTTCACCATTTGCCATTTAATTGCTATTACTGCTATTACTTTAGACTCTTGCTTGTGTTGGCTAAGGACCGCAGTAGAGACTGGGGACACATTTTGTCAGGTACCAGCAGTACTGCACACAGAAAAGCCTGAAGTGATCCTTTCTTCTGTCACACAAGGGTATCCCACAGAACCTCCACAAATTCTTAGTCTCCTTCTTCCAGAACACTTCACTTATGCCTCCCTTAGTAAATCCTGGCAGCAGGATAATTTCACAATAACCTGTTATTACAAAATGCTTGAGAAGTATTTTAAAATATGCAAAACATTGTCAACCCTAAAGCCCCATTCCTGGCCTCTGTAAAGGTAAACTGGACAATATACAATTTAAATTAATTATTTGCTGGTAATTGCACCCAAAGGGAAGAGTCCTAACTGAGTGACAGATTGGATTTTTTTGCCTCTAAGAATGAGTTATACTGTGTGGGAGTGTTAAAGGTCCCAGTCAAGAGTTGGCTTCAGAGGCTATTCAGGCCACCAGAAAAAACAATTTCTATTCCACTGATTTTACAGTTTATTTCTAAATCCATGACTGCTCAACATTGAGTTGCAGATATGAACACAGAGTTTTGCTTATCCTTCTGAGGGACTACAATAGAATGATAATTTCCAAAGACTCTCCTATGAAGACAGGCCGAGAGTGTTGGAGCTGCTCAGCATGGAGAAGAGAAGGCTCCAGGGATGCCTTACAGCACTTTGCAGTAGCTAAAGAGGCTACAAGAGAGCTGGAGAGGGACATCTTACAAGGGCATGTAGTGATAGGATAAGGGGGAATAGCTTTAAACTGAATGAGGGTAGGATTAGGTTGTATATTAGGAAAAATTCTTTACTGTGAGGGTGGTGAGACACTGGAACAGGTTGCCAAGAGAAGTGGTGGATGTCCCATCCCTGGAAGGGTTGAAGGCCAGGTTGGATAGAGCTTTGAGCACCCTGGTCTAGTGGAAGGTGTCCCTGCTCATGGGAGGGGGTTGTAATAAGATAGTCTTTAAGGTCCTTTCCAACCCAAACCATTCTGTGACTCCATGATTTTCGTGTGCAGCAGAGCTCATCTGTACTTTGACATGCTCCAATACAATTCTCTCAAAATTCCTCTAAGCTCTAAAGCAAAGTTGCTTAAATTGCAAAGTGAAGAATAAATTCTTCATTTGAACTGAAATGCCCTACAAAAAGTAGACTGAATTTTTGAAAATAAGTTTCCATCAGGAAATGTACTACTATCTGGTCACTTTTTTCCTGGTAAGTTGCCCTGTCTTATTTTGAAGTTCTTTAGTGGAGTGTAACATTAGTTTTCTTTCTAGCTTATCCTTTGCTCTTGAGGAAGCAATCTCTGTCATTCCTCAGAAAGAGTCAGAAAACAGTGGCAAGAACTAATAATACCAAACAGCACTGTAATTTCCTATGGGGAAAACATATTTTCTACCGGTAATTATTGCCAACAGCAATCTTGGAAATATCGTATAACTTATTGTTTAAAACATCAAACAGAAGGAACTGCTTTGTACCAAGGATGACTAACGCAGGAACATGTGCTTCCACACATGCACACACACATTAGATAAAATGTTGATGTTTAGAGGTTTACGAGTTGCAAACATTGACTTTGGGGTCTGCTTAAGTTTATACTTGAATTTAGAATGAAAACATACCAGTTAACGTATAACCATGATCAACAGCAATAGGCAGAAATAGCTGCAATTGTTATGGATGGGGTTCTCCAATCTGCTTGGTACTACAGTTGCTGGAAGATTAGAACTATAGAAGAAAATCAGTCAGCTGTGCTTGAGAAAACACAGTGGAGGCTAAAGGCAAAAATAAAAAGTTATCCAACAATTACATCCAGGTGCTTTACAAACAATAGATGCTTTGTTGAGGAGTGTGAAAAACACTCATTTACTTTGTGTGATGAAGCATGTGCAGGTGAAGTGGGGTGTGTGATGGAAACTGAAATGTCTGTGGACTTAATCCTGATCTAAGTTACTTTGGAACAACTCCCATCATCTTCAAATGACAGAACTATCCCTTAGGTAGAAAAATTCATCTCCAGTTTAAGCTCTCACAAACTGTGGCAGATGGCTGTGCTGATAGGATTTCTACCAGGGCAGGGACTTCTGGTCATGGAAAATGCCTGCTTTCACACTGCAAGAGGGGCACAGAAGGGCCTAGTGTAGGTGGAGCTCAGTCCACAGGGGATGGTCATGGTGGGCATTGTAGCAATTCAGCACCTCCACACTGTGGTTCCTGCCTAAGCTCCACTGGGATCACTTTGCTCTACTAGACAAGGGTTTATGCAGGTGAGCAGCTACACGTAGGTCAATTTAAGTGCTCTTCTGGAGTGGGACCTGACACTGACTCTATCTTGAGGAAGCCTCAGGAAATTCAGCAACTTCACCCATCTTTTGAACAAGGTGAATGAACTTCCTCTCAACTGGAATGAAAGATGAACTTTATACTTCATTAAACATAAACCACTGTTTTTAAAGCTCATTTTAAATACACCTAACCACTACACTAATCAGCAAGCCATCTCCTGAGCCACTGGGTTTGCTGTAGACATTTTCTCCTTGTCAATACTGCCACATTAAAGAATTAGTGAGTGCTGGTGGACATTCTCATGACAAGAAGCAGCAGCTACTCTAACAATTACATGCAAACCAGTGTCCCCTTCAGGCACATGGAATGGCAGGTGCTGCATTAGTTAGCAGGTTTGTAAATGTCATTTTCCAAAAAAAAACCTTATTCCAAGACACAAATATCTAGAGTTTACCCATGGGTATGGTTTTGGCACATGTTTAAGTGCTTTGCTGGTACTGCACGATGAAGGACTTTGATGAAGGACTTCGATGAATCAAGCTGAATTCCCAAGCAGTAAACACAAGTCATGACAGAGCCAGGAGCTCTACTCCAGATATTTCCTGGGGGAATTTAGATAGATACCTCTGAGACAAAAGGCATGAGCCTACTGCAGGAGGGAGTCCTTCCCCTGAATTCAGGGGGCTTTGTCTTGGGAAAATAAAGTGCCAATTTGCAGCTGACTGCTTGGCACAGGCTAACACAAAGCAACTATAGCTGGTAGCACTTAACTGGCATATACTTATTTTTAACATCCTTTCTCTTTGTTGATGTTACCTCTTCCATTTTTATGCCATTTGCAACACATCATTAGACTTGCTGTGAATTTGTGGGAGTAAATCATGTCCCTGGGGATGAAACCTCACCAGGGGTGAATAAACAATCTCCCCTTCCCCAACCAAATCCCAACTGTGCCTCACATTTCATGGAAATGATCAGCAGTTCTGCTATCAAAACATTCACGCCTTATGAGTAATATTTATGATGGGAGCTTTTTATGTTGGGTTTTCCCCCCAAGAAGAAAAAGAGGAATAATTAACAGAAATAAACCCAATGAGAAATTTCCACATTATTACTATTATTTTCATAAGGCTTTCACAGGAAAGTAAAAGCTTTTTCAAGTAATAAAAGTCCTCATTAAACATCTTTCTTTCTTTCTTTCTTTTGGAAACGGGGTAAATTATGAAGCAGATTGACTTTAAAAAATAAATAGGACTATAAATACATAAAAGTCATTGCCTTCCTCCAGTAATTTAATATGAGCATCCTACTCTAAAATAAGGAAAAGCTTAGTTCACTCACAGAGAGAATAAAGCAGATGTGAGGTTTTTCCGTCAGCTTAAGTGCTGTCTTGGTAAGGTGAGTTGTCCGACTACATTAAACAAACATTTTAGTCAGGCATCACACAGGAAAATAAACAGTAGCAGAGGAAACATGAAAATATTAAAGACTGTTATTCTTTGGCCCCTTTTCCTGCGAAGCAGGTGATAAAATATTACTGTGTTTCCACAGGTAAGGAAACACGCTCTTAAACACTTTGCAGAAATACATATTACGATCATCACTTAAAATGTCAGAAGTGGATAGGACTCAACTGTGACAGCACACAGGAGCCTGCCGAGAAACTCTGCAGGAGCAGAGGATTTAGCACACCAGGCCAGGCTGCTGGGCTACCTAAAGCAGTCTCCTGGCAGCAGCAAATTCAGAGAGAGGCAAAAAACAAGTTGCTGGAGACTCTACTTGCTGTAGAGTTACCTGATTTCAGGACAGACTTCTCTTGAATCCTAATCAGATGATAATGAGAGGGAGGGACATCATCTACTGTATCATTTTTGTCCTCCTTCTGTCTCACTAGGCATCAAAGAATGAACATAGGAAGGAGAGGCGACGTGCTGAGTTCCATCCTTTTAGCTCACCAGTGATATACTGCCCTACGCTGCACAGATGTACCATTATTTAGTTTATGTGGATGTAATTTATGCACCATGTCGGTAATTTCTGTATGCCACGAAATTTTGTCTAGCTATCCATCATGTCTGAAATTCTATACATATTTAAATATAAAAGTAGGAAAATATCCTTGAAATTATTTCTGCATTATAGCCAGGAGTTATCTAAAACTTACATTCATCAGAAGAAACAAAGAAATCACTTTTTACTACCAGGGCTTTGATTTCAGTCAGCCTGGAAAACCAACTTCAAAATGTCCTGGTTTGGGTTCAAAGATCTGCACAGTTGCCCAGTGGTGAGGGGGTAGGGAAAGCTCTTATTCTCCTGCGCACTATGAAAAATGTAGGTGTGAGATTGCAAGGTGCTACCTGAAATCCGGTAGTATCAGTTTCTGCCTCTATTTCCAAATGCACTGCATGCACACCAGCCTGTCTAGCCAGTGTGGTTTGGGAAAGCTGCTCATGAGTAACATACATGTATATATTTATCATCATCATGGCTAGGCTTCGTGAGTGAAGATTTGGGAAGGACTCTACCCACATTTGCTACAAGCGCACTGGTGGCTAAAGAGGCCAATGTGAGATAGACAAGTCCGGTTGCAATATATATTTAAAGTTAAACTAATAACTAAGTTAAACTATATATAAAGTTAAACTAATGGCTAGGTAGGTTCAGTACATCAATTGCTGTCCTGGGATGTAGGTCTAGACACAGTTCTGCTGCTGACCAGCTATCTGATGCTGGCCAATAGCTCATGGCCTGTCTTGAACATTGGGTTTCTTTTTCAACATACTGGTACAGCATTTGAAATAATAAAACCTAGATGAGAATATAATGCACATCTCCCCCTTGGCCATGCAGGCCTCAGTGGACAGGTTTCATTCCATTCAGCACGGAAGGCAAAGCTCTTTTGATTTCGTTTTAAAAAACATAATAAAAATCAAAAGAACTATGCCTTCTGTGCTGAATTTAGTCATGCTTATCACAAATTTTGTCACTTTACGAGTTCAGTTTTAGTTTCAATGCAAGAAAAGAACATCCCTTTCATTTCAAAGCAAAGAAAGGAAAGTAAATTAAATTTTAGCTATGTAATTATACAGTTTTTAAAAATACTCTTCTGGGGGCAAAAACTTATTTCACCATTTCAAGTGAATTTATTTCTCAAGAGCTTACCTAATACTTTAAACACCAGTTTTTAACTCTGAAAAATATAAGCAGGATAGGTGGAGGTGCTATTGAGTTCCACAAGCACAACATCATGTACTGTCTTTACCCAAGTATTTTGGTTAGATGGGCATTTCCATAGCATTTTAGGCCCAAAAAAAGAACTCTCCAAAAAATTCCCAACTTGCTTGTTAAGAAATGGAGGTGGAAATGTAAAATCAGTTTTCAAAGAAGGCAGGAAACAAACAACAGGACTCTCACTAGAAACCGGCAGCTGTAAATTGTAACGCAGCCAGAGCACGAGATATCTGACTGCCCTGGCAGCAGCGGTAAAGGCTGCGTGGACAATTCAGATCACACTGTTTTCTGATATCTGAAGCAAAATGAACAGTCAGTAGACACTGAGTGGGATTTATCTCCTCTACTTTTAGATTTCTAGTGAAGAGAGAGTCCCTTTTGTGGTCAGTAAAGTGCAGCAGTCAATTACAAGGTGTGATTCCCCTGTCCTGCTTTAGATGCCAACTATTTGGACAGCATAATGTCCATAGTGGTCAGAAGAAGACCACTCATAATGTTGAATTTAAAATCTCTCTGCTAAATAAGAAAGAACTGGAAGAGAAACCTCAAGCCATGACAACTCAAAAGGCTGGGAGAATTCAAATCCAGAATGCAATTTTCCAGTTGGCTCCCTGGAGATACAATTTTAAAATAACTTAATCATTATAAAAACTTCCTATTCCATTTTCATGGCATCTGGAAGCTTATGTTTCACTGGTTTTTGATGTAAATTTACCTCCCAGATGCTATTTGATAGATCTGCAAAATTTATCCTATAAGAAAACTTTTACTCTATGGCACTTCAGGATGTAATTTTGCCATCCTGTACATCCAACAGAGAGAAGCAGCCACTGCTGGGAGACAAGCCTCAATACCTCAGTTGGGATTTTCACTTCCTATACAGTCCCATGGGCGTAGAAGTGGAGTGCCTGAAACTGCCTTACCCATTTTCCTCTGTAAAATGAGGGAAATGTAAACACTCCACATGAAATCTGAATGTCTTCACACTTGAGATAAAATTTGAATCCAAACTCCGGAGTTTAATCTTAGTTCTTTGCCTTACAACATCTCTTGGGTGCTTCAATTAAACTAGGAATCTACTGTTTCCAGTCCTCACTCATGTGACAGCCTAAACTCATCTGAAAGCCTCATTTCAGGTTTCTGAGTCCCCTCCTCCCCAACCTGCCCCAACAGCAGAAACCAGACCTCCCCCTGCCCCAGCCTGTGGTGCCGCCCTGTTCCCCGACCAGGTTAAACAAACAGGCAGATTCCTCCAGGGAAGTCACAGGTTCAAGATCACAAAGGACCCACCTCGTTTGGGCCAGTTGGAGCTTTTTCTTGCTATTGTGCTTATCTGTATCTTCCCTGTCATCCAGACGTTAACCCCTGACCCATGAGCCCGCTTCTCGAAAAAGCCGCGCGGTGTTTACCCATTATGTAATGTCTGTGCTTCGGTGGAAATTCTACAGAAACAAACGGAGGAAGTTTGCCAGTCAAACGGCTGGACAATAAATCCTGTCCCGTGTAGATAGAATGGTTTACTGTCACTGTAAGTCTGCTACTGGCATCTGTCACCGAAGAAATGTTTACAAATTTCAGGGCACCAGAGTGCCAAAGTATTCCAGCACAGCAGGACTGTACATGATTTGTAGAACCATCACCACTGTGCTAGATATGGGTAGCCTTGTTTTGCTAGCCTGAATAAACAGAGTGACAATGTTTCAGATAACTCAGGGTCACTAATGTTCAATTTTTCTGTCTATTCATCTCCTAGGTTCAGGAATACAAGTACCCAAATGCTTGTTTATTCATTGTAATGCTTTTTCTGCCCTAAGGTATCTTTACTATCCAGGTAAGCAAAGCCCCTTCAGCCCCTTTTGCTTATTTCTTATAGGTCCTTTATTATTTATACACCCATCCTTCCTTACAATCCATTTTCTTTACAGTTGCTGCTGTCTCTCCTCTTTCTGTACTGTTTCCCCTTTGGGACAAGACATTATATTATGTTCCCTGTCTGCAGTGTCATCGCAATTCCTCCTGCTGTGTGACTGGGGCTTCTACGTGTCATCAACTATGAATTTAGGACAACAGAAAGAGATTCCTGGATAAGAAGCAGGAGAAAACATAATTTGGAACAGTGGGACAAATAGGTAAAACAATTCTTCCTTCACAGACTCTTTCAACCAAGGGCCTGATCCTGCTGCCACTGAATGGAGCTTTTCACTCTCGGTGTCAGCGAGAGAAGCACTTGGTCTCAGAGTTTCGCTCTAATTAAGTTTTCAAATCTCATTTCCTTTCAGAGCAGAGAAAACATTGTTGTGACTAAGCTTTGGATGTAGTAACAAATCCCTGGCAGGTTGGTTTGTTTTAACGGACGTACTAGTTTTAAGGAAACTTTTACCATCTTTTCTGCTCTTAATCACAGCTTTTATTACAATTACAGTAATGCAACAGAGGTACAGGCCAAAGGCAATATGGGTATTTTTAATGAGTTGACATGCAACCTTCCTGCAGAGGAGAAACAACTTCATTTCTGAACCATTAAGGGTTCAGAATTATTTATTAAGGGACAAGGAAATGTTCAAAAAAGCATCCACCATAAATTCAGAGGCTTCAGCAACTCACAGATGAGCAGTCCCATAAGACAGACTCAGTTGTTGTGCTAGGTTTTAGCAAATTTTTGCTGAATGGTAACATTTTCTATTGTCCTCAAACAATGAAAGAGAAGGTTAACAGGCAATATCCGGAAAGCCCAAAGATTATTAATCCACACATGTGGTCCTGAGTCACTGGGCTGTAAAACATCATCAGTTTCCAAAGATGAAACCAAAGCGGAATTCTGCTTGAGAGAGATGATATCACAAGCCCAAAGGAACTACTTGCATCAATAAGGCCTATTTATGCAAGTTTTACAAGACATTGGCTCCCAGGGTTTTTCATTCTGGTATAATTAATGCAGCCAACAAACTGACCATAGGGAGAGATCACATCCTAGGAGTGAAGGACCTTCAGCCTGGTTTCTTGCCTCAATTTACCTTACAGCTCAGACACAGGTCAGACACTTGTGCACACAGGAAATTACAACAGGCTGACAGGCACACATCAACTGGGCTCATTCACCTGGGGACTGAAGGGCTCAGGGAGTCAGGCTCCAACAGCAGCATCCAAAATCTGTTCTGTTCAATTATTCCTGCCACTGGCTGTGGTCTGGGCCAAACAACACATACAAACAATGGCTGGCCATGCCTTTTTGGAGGTTAATGCAGGCCAAGGACCACTTCCAATACAACCCTGGCTGTGTATAACCTGCTTTTTAGAGGTAAAAGTTTATCTGTAAGGACCAGAGAAGGATTCCTGGCTTGTGGAAATGTGACCCCACAGTCTGCCACATACCTTTTCTCTGAGACACAATTACCAAAGGAAGATGCTCGAACATCTAGTGTAGGTATGACTGTGTGCTTGCTTTCTCCTTTGCCACCAGGAAACTGACATAAATTAATAGGAACTCAAGCAACAAACTATAGGACTTCTATCAGAAATCCACATTATCAATCAGGAGATTGATTGTGTCAGGCACAGGGTACTGCAGTGGAGTGACTGTCATTATGTTCAGTTTGTACAACATAAATGGGGCTGTCTGGGTTGGCACTAAGAACCCTCCCTTCCCATCCTTCTTCCAGGCTCTGTACCGTCCTACAGAGAGCCTCCCACACAGACCAACACATCCAGAGATCCACAAAAGGTACAGGACCTCGCTGCAAACCCAGTTACTCTGGCACATCTGTTCAGACAATTAGTAAGTAAAGTTTAACTGATAGAAGACAGAGCCCAACTGGAAATGTAGGAATGTGTTTTTATTACTATTAATGCAATCAAAACTTCCTTCTTGCTATTATTACTGTGTTAGCATGTCAATTCTATTCCAAATTGTTTTGAACTGCTAACTTACCAAAATACCTGGAGTATAGCACAATTCACGTTCTGGTTTTCATTCTAAACTTAACATAATTTAACTGAAATTACTCCCCTTCTTAAATTTGTTTCTCTTTCTAGAATGTGCAAAATACGCATACAATATGCACTAGAGGAACATTAATCTTTCTCTTTATGCCCAAAAAAGTGCTGAAATTCTTTGCATAAAGTAACTTCTATATGTCGTTGTAGGCTGAAGACTCTTTTCTGAATTTACCAATATTCCAATTCAGCTGACAGAGTCTATACAGCTGGCTAAATCATAGCTTTAAAAAAACAGATGCAAAGAACCCTTTGTGAAACTGATTACTGATTTATATTCGCCATCCAGTACGAATGAAATGCAAAAAGTAGGCAGACATAAGTCACATTAACTAGATTGTAAAAAGAGCGTTTCAATCACATGAGAAATCACGTTAGTAGCACAGGTCAGTTTTCTTAAGAAATATATATCCTTTGGGAAAATATTTTGTTAATTTCCCCCTATGATTTTTTTTTAATTGACTCATTTGAGATTTTCCTGTACCCACGGTCTTAATTTCAGAAAAGATCAGACCTGTTATTCTTAAAAAACTGTCCTTTAATATTAAGCTTTTGGTCCACAAAACTAAACCAACATTTGCTAAACAAGGAAAAGTACAAAAGATAGTTTTAACACAGAAAAAGTGCTCACCGATGCAGTCGACGCTGAAGAGATTTATGGAGGTTGTTATGGAAGATTCATCACAGGTCTTCATTCCTCGCAGCGCGAACCGCACCAGGGAGGCCTTGACGCCCTCAGGCAGGAAGGACAGCAGGTAGACAGGCATGTACAGAGCATAGCGGAGCTTGCACAGCAGCGGGGTCATGAGCTTCCCCTGCGGGGACTGAGCCATGCGCTCGATCGTCGGGAACAGCAGCACGGAGCGAAGAACCTGCCAGGACACGAGAAAACCACTGTCAGAGGAGTCCTGCAGCACCACAGCCCAGCCCGGGGGGCTGAATTTGGAAACGAGTCCCCCACTTGAAATGGGTTTTCCAGGCACGTTGCACCTCAGACACGCAGCCAGGATTTGTGGAGTGTCCATGTTAAATTTTTTAAAAGATGAAGCAAACAAGTACATGGTTACGAAATGCTCAGTTTTATGATAAGACGGCAAAGAACTTCAGAGATGAGTCCTTTGGGGATCATGATGTACCTGCAAGCACCAGCAATGCTGGTTCCAGCAGGAGTAACCCCAGCAGAGGGCAGCAGGCAGGAGCCCTCCGCTCAGTCCCGGCGGGCTTCACATGTCAGGAAAAGTACATTGCTTTTTATTTCTGGTAAACTATTTTCTCCAAGTAAGCCAACCAAATTAAAATGCGTTAGCCACTGTGATGGCTGTGTTACAGTTTGACAACACACAGGGTTTTCAATTTGCAGTTCAATACAGGTAAACTTGGCCAGTACAAGCATAAAAGCGCACAGCCCTTTCACTGTGGTGCCTACACTGACACATAATGTTGCTTTTTGTATGTTATAATGAAATAGACATATTCTATAGCTGGTAATCAGTTTATATGGTGATAATAGAATACACTGTAGCCTTAAAATACAAAGAAATCAATTAAAAACCCATCCACACTAATAAAAAATGAATTAATATACCTACTCTCAGCTATATTGCAATGTTAAGATCAAGCAAATATTCTAAAAGGATAACTGCAACATTTTTCCAGAAGTAAAACTATATTGTAATAATTCACAGAGGAATAACCATCAAAGACACACACAGTACCTAACAGAAGTATCAACAAAGTAAAGTAAGAGATATTTTGGATATTGCATCTGCAGATAATTAGGTATAAACAGCTGGGCTTTCTTGGTGACTCAAGATAAATAAAACTGATGTAGTTACATACGCCTGCTCTACTGCACATGTCATTCTATATATTGTGCAAATTAGATTAATATTTTTATAAAAAATATTTAAAAATAATTGTCTTTACTTTCAGATGAGACAGCTAATGTATGCCACTACACCTGTGTGCAGCACCCCTGGTCTCAGCGGCTCTCCAGTGGAAGAGAGGGCATGTCACTAAGAGATGCTTACAAGATCTGGGCATTGTAACATAGCAAACAGCAAACATTCAGGAAATATGATAAAAATCACAGCATCCTTTAGGTTGGAGAAGGCCCTTAAGATCATCAAGTCCAACTGTTAACCTGGCACTGCCACATCCACCACTAAATTAAGTGCCTCATTTAAATACCTCCAGGGATGGTGAATCAACCACTTCCTGGGGCAGCTTGTTCCAGTGCTTGATAACCCTTTCCGTGAAGGAATTTTTCCCAATATCCAATCTAAATCTTCCCTGGCACAACTTCAAGCCATTTCCTCTTGTCCTATAACTTGTTCCTTGGGAAAAGAGACTGACTCCCACCTGGTTACAATCTCCTTTCAGGTATTTGTAGAGAGCAATAAGGTCCCCCTGAGCCTCCTTTTCTCCACTCAGCTCCCTCAGCTGCTTCTTATCAGACTTGCACTCCAGACCCTTCACCAGCAACGTTGCCCTTCCCTGGACACCCTCCAGTACCTCAATGTCTTTCTTGCAGTAAGAGGCCCAAAACTGAACACAGGATTCCAGGTGTGGCCTCATCAGTGCCAAGTACAGAGGACAATCACTGCCCTCGTCCTGCTGTCTACACATATCTGTGTGTCTAAGTTGTGTAGCAGATCACCAACCATTTCCTCTCAGATTACTGCAGCTTCAGTCTGCTTACCATCCCTGTCTTCCAGCTCAGGGGCCTGGATACCTGGAGAACAACTGGTCAGAGTAAGGTATTGATCTGCTGGCTCTTCCTGTTTCTTCCCTCATGATTCCCTGCAGCTGGAAGACAGAGGAGAACACTACTTGTGCTCCTGATTCCCTAACCAGTTGTCCCATGGCCCTGAAGTCTCTCTTAGTTTCCCTCAGACTGCTTGTTGCAACTTCATTGCTGCCTAGGTGAAAAATCAATAGTGGATAATAATCCAAGAGCCATACCAGGGTGGAAAGCTTTCTCTTCACATCTTTAACCTGGGACCCAGGGAGGCAGCAGGTTTCTATAAGAAGTGGGTCCTTCTGTTCCCTTCAGGAGGAGTCTCCTATGAAAATGAACCATCTTTTTTCTTACAGAAGCAGTTTTGATGAGGGGTGCAGGATGACAACCTCAGCGACACCTCCAAGCCAGGTGAACCATTATCCTGATTACTGTACTTGCAGAGCCTCACATCTGTTATTCTACAGCACCTGGAGAGGTGGGGCAGTCTCAGAGGAGACGCACCAGCTGTGCCAGGCAGGAACTTGTTGCCATTGCCCTGTCCCTTAAGTCACTGTGTTCAGCCAGGCAGAGAGAGGGAAGGGAATTCTCCATGTCATGCATCCATCATTGGAAACTTGCCATACTGTACTTTTTACACTATTTTAAAAGCAGACTTTGAAAGAGCTATTTATATAAAATAAAGAATTATTTTAAGAAATCCTTCTACTTTCCAGTTGATCCTACTTTGGTTTGAGACAAAGAAAAATACCTTCTCAGGGAAATCAATCCCGGGCCTCTTTTTATTAAAGGCAACCAGCAGCTGAAGTATAGGAATGCAAAACTTGTACTAAATTATATGGTAGTTTTGTGATACTTCAGCTAGGAGCTGAACTCAAACTGTTGTGATCTAAAGCAGATTTGACCTGCGTTCCCAGGCACACTTTAATCCCTTGACATTGCAGTTTATAGATATAGGATTAGTTGCTTGGAGGGCTGCACTAACCACTGGGGAAGCTGCTAAACCTTGCAGGAAAAGGACAAACCAAGAAAGTTGTTCCAATGTCCTGTGCATTCTTGCATTTTGTAATTGCACACTTATTTAAAAGATGGTGGTAAGATGGAGGATAATTTAATTTTTTTTTAAATATTTTTCTCTTAATAGAGAAATGTAAAATTTGTATTTTTCAAACACTTATCAACTATTTCTTACTTTCCTGCTACATTCTCAAGCCAGGATTTTGAAATGGGCATTTCACTATAGAATTGCTTAAAGATGTAGTTCAACTTCTTTGCAATAGAACTGCAGATACAACAGATTTAACCCATTTTATTATAATGATGCATATGACCATAAAAAAAAGTCATATTTGTTTCTTGAAATAAGTGAAGCAGAAATATTCAGGTAAAATGAAGGAAATTATTAAGATGCAAATGGTCAACATCAGTTAATATTTTTTTTTTATTTTTCAAATGGCTGGATCTTATCTATATGAATTAACACCAGCTGAAATCAGGTATATGGCACAGAATTATATTCAAGTTAAAACTTTCAGAATTATTATAAGACCAGTGAAAATATAATTAGAGAGAGAAATCCAGATTCACCTGGTTTAAACTACCCTCAATTCAATGTCCAGTGATTTTTATGTGTTAATCACATGGAAAAGCAGAGAGCTGGGTGAACAGAAACACAGGTCACAGAGATTCAAGTGGATCTTGGGACCACAGAAAGTTGGCTGGTGAATCTACTGAAGGCAAACACACCCTCTGTCCAGGAGTTGCTGAGAGCTGTGGGTTGTATCACCTCCCTCTGCTGTGCTTTGGTCTACCCACTAAAAATAGTACATGTACTATGAAGTTATACTGGAATTGCCACTGTTGATTGTTGTGACAATAAACAGTATTTGTAAATCTGTCACTCAATTTATTTACCAGTTATTTATTTATCATGCTATTAAACTGCAAGATTTCGACACTCAGGATGACGCATATATCAAAGTTCAATGTTCAAGCATAGATGCTCTTTGGGTTAGTCACTAAACAGCTGCTTCTATTTCATCATTAATTTTTAACTCTAAATTTCACAGGGCTCAAGACCTGAATGGTTCAAGCATCTATAATACGATTCAGTGTCTCAGAAGTTCTACATCTTGTTAAGAACCAAAAGCTAACCTGCAAACTCTTCACATAATTCCTGTGGCTGCCATGGCAGCTCCTAGTCCCTAGTCAAGCAATGTATATATATATATATATATATATATATATATATATATAGACACACACATGAAACTGAGAAAACGAAGTGGTGCATGGCCTGAGCATGTGTCCAGAGAACAAACTGCCCTAACAGCCTAGAATGTTCTGCCCTTTATTTCTTCAACACACACCACAGTAGGAAGGTGTATGGACTTCAAGAATTTCCCTGCTGTCACTGTTTATACACTTCGGTATTTAGAGCAATCAGTTCATCAACTTCAAGAATGTATGATCTGCACAGTAAATTTTAGAACACAGAGGGAATAGAAACTATTTATTTTATGGGAAAAGTGAGCTTTCAAAGCAAAGATTATTAAATATCCATTCCCTGAAAGCATGGCAAGGTGCTTTGTTTAGGAAGGATCCCTAAATGAATGTGATTCACTTCCATGTGATTACTCCTTCATATAAATATTAAAAATAGAACAAAGGCTTCCTCAAAACTACCTAAGTAAAGAACACATACATTCCTGTACATCTGGGCTTTGTATTCAGCTTTTAACCTATCTAAAACAAGATGACAAGATGACAACTAAGTACCTTCAGACTTCACTGGATAATAGTTATGTCAACATGGTTTTGGATTTACAGAAATAGTTGGAAGTTTTTTTGTTTTGATTAAAATGAGAACATAGTACGAAAAGCCTAACAACTAAATTTACAGTAAGTTGATGTTTATCACTGCACAATTTAATAGTCTCAACCACACCATCAAAGGATTTCTGTGAAGTGTTTAAATGGTTCCCTTACAAGAACACTAAAAGTATGCAAATCATATAAAGCTAAAAAACCCCGCACAGTAATATTTTTCATTAGTGCCCTCTACTGAAAGGGTTGAAATATATTAATCAGCTACAATTTAAAGTTTGAGTGGGTAATATTAATTGTACAGGGCCTGGTAAGTGAGAGTGCTGAGGAAGCAAAACCATACTTAAAAACTAGATGCCATTCACAACCAGTATACCAAAAAAGTGACTTGATTTTCAGATCAGCTAAGTCCTCTGACAACAACAAGAGGAGCTTGGTACTTTTGAAATCAGTCAGTTTTGATTACACAAGAAATGCTGGTTAGAGACTCAGGCACCCCAGGTGTGTGCCTTCCTGAGCTCACACAGCCGAGGGCCCGAGAGGGCTCTCACTGTGCCACCTGCTCTTAATACAGAGAGACGTTTTGATAAGAGAAGTAAAATGGGAGAGAAAAGCAGGGAGAATGTGAGAAGGCAGACAATGACCGACAGAAAGGAGCAGGAGCCATTCCAAAGATTTGTTTCAGAAGAGATCCCAAGTAGGTGAATTCATTAATTAACAGCCAGGCTTTCTCAGTCCTTTGGCTCTCAACGGAGAGACCATCTCTGCCCACGACAGCCCACAGGTATGCTCAGATATCTCTACCAGAGTTGTAAAATAACAAGACTCTGACACACCGAACAAAATACCAGAAAGTGAAACTTCCTCAGAAATAACCCACTGATTCACTTTGTTTTAATGGCAGAAGCAGCAGTCGCTGGGGGCTCACATTGGATTTGTGCGGGGACGGACCCACCGCGTGGCCCGATGCTCAGTAACAAAGCACTCAAGCACAGCTCTGTGGCTCACCCGCAGCCCCACAGCCACAGCACCACTGTGTGCATGGCTTCAAATCACAGGGCTGGGAAGTTTTATTTAAAATTCCTTCAAAACCCTGAGAAAAGCAAAAGCTGCTTCTCTGTCGAAAGCAGCACTTCTTTTGATATATATTAGTTCATCAAATGTATTAGTTTGTTATTCCTCTGCTGTGTTGGCAGAGGAAAAGCTATTATCTGTCAGGTGAAACCTAGTAAATTTTTCAAAGATAACATAATGATGCACTTAGTGGTAATCTACAGTCTACCCTTGACACGGAATGCCACATTAATCACAATTTCTTCTACTCAGTATGCAGAAATCTGCAGGCAAAACAACGAGGATCAGGGAAGTATTCCCTGCTTTATTGCCACAGCTGTGCCGAGCAGATTTCCAAGAAAACACACAGGACAAACCAGACAGTGTTGGCTTCGGCTGTCCTCTCACTAGAGCAGGACTTGCTGGGCTTGCCCCTTCACTGTGGTCAGTCATGAATTATATGCAATATAATATAATAAATATTCTACTATATATAATATAGTAGAATATTATGTAGTATATAAATATAATATAATACAATAAAATATATATAATATGGAGTTCTATTTTAAAATCTTGAATAATTTCTTCTTCAGCTGTTCAAGATGCCATTTGGTTTGCTGTACCAGCAAGCTGTCTGTCACAGCACGATATCAACAAACCCACAGGATTTCATGACACCAAAAGAACCAAAGAATGAACACAAGTGACAAAAAATTGTTTTTCTCCTGGTGTGAAGTCAGACCATACTGTGTGCACTTTCTTCTATTCTACCTTATGGATCTCCTGTGATTCTAAACAAATATTTGGACATATTAAATAGGTAACAAGTATCTCAAACACAGTTAATAGAGAATCTTATAACCAATGATTTCAAAGTGCTTTATAAGAACTAAGCTTTTTATTGACAAATAAACTGAAGTTAGATGACTCCACATAAAAATATAAACTGTAAAAGCAGGAATATTTAAAACGACTTTGTGGTAATTCACAATACTCTGCTCTAACCAAAGCTTACTTTTCTGGGTAACCAAACTGTTTCCGTAAAACAAAGCGGTAAAATATGCAAATAAGCAACATTTTGCAGAAAATGTTGTATTTTTTTATTACAACAAATGTCATGGTGGTTTAGTTCCTTAGTAGCTGCTTTAGTGAAAGGGAATATTCTGTTATCATCTTCTATAGCCTGCTCTCAACATACAGGGTGCTACAGAACAGGGCAGGGGCATATACATCTGATTTCACACTTTCAACCTAAATTTTCTGCATTTCCTATTTCTTAGTTCCCAAATTTTCCCTTTGGCATCAGATGCATTTAATTTTTTCTATTACTTTCATTCCAGACTTCTCATTTTATTACGTATAATCTGCAAGAGTATGTGACAGAAGGAAGGATTTTTTAATTTTCTATGAAAAGCCTTTGTATATGAAGAGCATAATTTGCTCCCTGCAGAGCTGAGTTTGTTTTCCAAACAAAAGCACAGTTAGTGTATGCAACTCTGTGAACCTGCTGTTAAAACTCTAAATAATACACTTAAATTTTCTCTGATGGGCTGAATGAATTCTTGCTCCCTAAGAAAAGCAAACTATTTGAGTGCTACTAACAGCATCATGGTGATGTTTGTAAGCTCAGATTCACTAAGGGGTATTTGAATTTTCAGTTGGAGAACAGATTGGATCTAGGATCAAGGAGTGATCACAGGACCTTTTGGTAGAATTTTCACAGGCTGAGGATCTAGCTAGGGATCAAGTTCTCTAGGGGAATCAACACATGCAGGGCTGTGAAGGCACATGGAGGATGCACAGACACTCACAGGCAGAACTGCTCTCGCAGTATCTGAAGAAATTATGGTTCAGTTGAGCAGAACTACTTAATGCCATCTTTAAACATACAATGACCCAGTCAGCTTTCTCATGTAGGTGAGAGCACAGTAGTGTAAATGCAACAGGACAAAACCAGAGAGCAATGTGCTTAAAGATGATCACGATTTACACCCAGGACGTTGTTTTCCTTTTATATAGGCACAAATGCATCCAAACAGTAGCACCAAAGACACGAAACACAAATATATAAACACTGAAGCACTTTTAAAGACTGAGCAAGAAACTGTGCAAGCAGTCCATAGATCCATTTACCAAATAAACCTTGGACTGAATTTTGCTTGACAACATCAGTGCCATTCCCTTTAAGGTGCTGGGCCCTCGGTTCTGCCTTGGGCACAGGCCAAGCCCAACATACGCACACATGCACACACACACGTGCACATAACAACCAGGTACATGCTTCTAATTCTTCACTGAATAAATACAGCAATACCTAGGGATCTCCATCCAGCACTCTGGCTACATGAATATTAATGACATCTTACACTAAAAGAGCAAATTCATAAATAAAGTATGCATATATGCACAGAGCTGAGCTACGCCAGAACAGCAGTATGGCAAACAGTTCTCTTTGTCAGTGCAGCAATAATCTAAGCTTTATCACATTAAAGGCACTGATTTTTGATAATCCTGCATGTTTTTTTTTTCCCCCTTGTATGCCTTCTGTAAATAGAAAGAGGTGAAACTAGTAGAAAATTTTTATCACCTAAAATGTAATAAAAATTGTGTCTACCAATTCACATTGTAGCCTCAGTACTGGTAAGTGGAACTGGGCTAGGACCTAAGCTCCAGGACCAAAACCTTTTAGTATGTTCTCTGCCATGATTTTGACCAAAGCCAGATGTCCTGAGATGACATCTGGGCACAGGTTAGAAAATAGCACAGACCAAGGACTCTCCCAAAAACAGAATGTGTATGAAGTGATCATGTTTGGAGCTAGGAGAAAAGGAGAAAGTTTCACTGTTGGAATCTAAGCTGTACTTTGCCACTTGCTGTCAAGAGCCATAGGATGGGCCCTGGTTTGTTTTATACAGAAAAATAATTTAAACACTAGCTTTAGCACATCTACCTCATTCAGTCAGAAATACCTTGAATTGTTCAGAGAGATTTAATAATCAATTTTGCCTACATGACATTCTAAATACACTGTGTGTCATCCTTGGCAACTACATACTCTGTTATCAAGAGATCATTCATCAGATGCTCAGCAAGGAAAGAACAGCGAGTCACTAACTCCATATGTCTTTACATACAGAGGTGTTAATGGCATCTGCTGAAACAGCACCATGAAATGGTGGGAAAATAACTGAGAATAAACCTTTGTATTTTTCAGAGTTCATTTTGGCTTACTGTTATCCAAGTTCACTACTGGTTCTTAGCTGAGGCGCCTGAGTTAGGAATTAAATCACCCCAAGGCTCCCAACTGAAGTCAGTCATGGACAGATACTCAGATGGCAAATGAATTAAAACCACTTTCTAATAGAATCTTCTGTTTCTCACTAACTACAGAAGACCTAAGACTTCTACTTAGGAGCTTCATAATATAGAACAAAATGAGACTCCTCCTCCATGGGAGAAGTAGCAGAGCACACTTTCAAATAAATACTTTGAGGGAAACAAACACTACTATTAAGCAGTATCTGAGCAAGTGTTCTCTAAAGAGGCCCATTTATAGCAGTGTATTAGCTCCAGCACCAAAACCACTATGTAAATATATTGGTACCCCTTAACATGGCAATGTAAAAAGACCAGAATTTAGTATTTAGTTCTGTAAAAGCAGAAGATATGCAGTAATTCCGATATCTGGTCAATGTTTGAAGATCTGATTTTCAAATTACAGACAGGCAGTGTAAGAGAAGAAGCTAGAGGTATTTCATACTGATTGTCACTACCTCTTTTGTAGCTAGACTGCAGTTTCCTTGGACATAGTGCTACAGTACATACCGAACTACCTTTCTGAGATCCAACTTGGGTATCTGCTTTATGATGCTTAAGGCAATTTTTCCAAGCAGAAGTACAGAAAAAACCCCACTTACAAACAAAACGCCCAAAACAACACCCACCTTCACCCCACACCCCGAACTGGAAAGAGATGGTATAATGATGAGGTTCTGTTAAGTTAAATTTGGCATTTTAAATATTCATCTCACTGAACCAACTCAGAAGCTACTACTATCTTTAAATATGCCCACGAAAAATAATCTAAAGCATGAATGAGTAGGAAAAAACCTGGCAAGTAATTCAGCTGCAAGGACATGTGGGAGATGGTGATATGCAAGTGTGCAACACGATATGGTGCAGAAAGCAAATGAGAGAGAAGCTCTGCAACTTCATGTTTGTTACACACAGTGAGGAAACACAACACAAATGCCAGAGGAAGCTCTGCCTCTGGGAGACAATGGAGATTGCATTTTGTGCTCTACATGCTAAAGGGAAAGATTTCAGCCAAAAGCCAGCCGCAAATACAGCCTAAAATTAACAAGGGGATTGGATGATAAAATCTTTGAGGGAAATATTTATAGAGAAAAACTATGAATAGCTTGGCAAAATGGGAGCAAAAAGGTAATGACGTGGAGAATTGTAACTAGGCAAATTTTTAAGGGCTATAAATGCAAAGGATGTGAAATAATATTTTGGGTGGAACGAGTGACATAAGTAGATTGTGACAGAAAGAAATGAAAAAATTGAAATGCTAAAGCAGGTATCAGAAGTCTGTATTGACATAAATTTTTATGCTGCACCAAGCTATCGGGTCCCAGCTGTAGAACCATTACCAACAGGGATGGTGCAAGAGAGAGCAATGCCACCTTACATGGATGTGACAGACAGCCTTGATTTCCCAAACTGCAATACTGTGTCAGGAGATGTAAAAAATAATCAACATAAGGCCTGATAATCTTATTTATATATTCAACTTCTCTCATGCAACTACGTTGTCCTGGGACTATGGCATATTACATACACTGACTAAACCAATGACCCAGGAAGAATGAAAAGCAAATGCATTGACTCAAAATGTGGGTTCCTTCTATCCTTTGTTTTGTGTGAATGTTAACCACATTCAAAGATTAAAAATTTAAACATGTTTCAGCTATACAGCAAGCTGGCAGAATATCTGCAGAGCGGCTATGTCCAGGAAAGAAATATATCCTTTAGGGAGGAGAAAACCAATCAAACATTATGTTGACGGTTTTACCACTCCTCCAAAAAAAAAAAATCAGAAAAAAACCTGAAGTAGAGAACTCTATGGAAAAAATATTTCTCTCTAATTCAAAGAATTCTGTTAATAAGATGAGCTTTTCAACACTCAAGCACAAGACTGATCATTAAACCCAGTCCAAAACTGTTCTGCATTTCCTTTCCATCAAGCTGTAAGAAATCCTCCAGCACCCAATGATAAATTTTATGATGCTTTGGAAAAAGATCCAAATCCCCCAAACTGATGATCCAGCACAGGATGATAAGACAGCAGACTCACAGCACTACCACTGTCTTGGGCCCCCTTTTCTGATATGGAACTCATAACATTAAAATGGAGAATACTTTTGTGATTTCAAATCTTTGATGAATTTTACTGTGAGCATGTAAACAAGGTTTTCAGTGTTATGGGGAACACTGTATCTACTGTCTACCTGTGGTCAATCTTTACCACTTCCAAGGAAGGCAAATGAGGGCACAGAAGCTATACCTCAAGTCAGGGCAAAAAATATTTGTTGGACAACTATGGGAAAGTCCATAAACAGGAGTTTAGGTACTGAAATATTAGGCATACTTTATACTAATGACTGAATTTCATACACATATATATATGAATAACATTTACAATATATGTGCAAAAACGACAGCCACCACAACAAATGTACTCTCTTAGCTTTTTTTATACTCCATTAACTACTCACATTCACTAAAAACAATATAGTTTTCTTATCTGTTACTTATTTGGATGGTTACTTCAGATTTAATATTTTCATGTCCAGAAATCCATTTCAAATTTCTGAATTTATTTATATCTATGTGATCCTATATATATATTGTATTGTAATATAACACAATAGATAATCACATAACAATTTTATTTTTCTCTGTATTTATTCCTATCAGTGTTTATAGAAGGCACTCATATACACATAATGAGGTAAAACAAGCCAAGATACCCTGAGCTCCTCCCATAATTTAGGTTCCTTATTATCTTCCTAGGCTTTCCTTGTTTCCCTCTACTTATTTCAGCCTGAATTCCTTTTTCTTCAATACAGCTGTCTGGAAATTACCTTGTATGACACTATTTACGCTTTTCTGTCCTATAAACTGTATTACACTGGACTAAAATGTGACATGTATCATTCATCTTCCCAAGAGCACTGATGGAGACCCCTAGCCCTTTATTTATTACTCCACACACGCAGTGGGAAAAACAGGCTCCTCTTAAACCTTATCTGTACAAATATGACTTATGAGATGTATAAGAAACAATAAGTGGAGAGTATATGAAGAAAACACTTTTTAGTCCCATTCCTTCACACCCAGGCTTGGGTGTGTAATTCTTACAATATGTGTACAGCAGACAAGGCTGTCTCCTTGAAGTGCTCTGCTGATGTGGAAGTCTTCTCAACATTCTAACCCGTGCTCCTTGGCCTGATTGTCACTCAAAGGTCAAACTAGACCACAGTCAGCAACAGCTGAGGCATGGGAGAAGTGGTAGTCAACCTCTAATCAATGTAAAGCAGCTAGAAATTCATAACATACTTTTAACAAAACACTGTTGCATTACTATTGTGCTGCATCAGATCCTAAGCTCAGCTTGGCTGTGTGACAAGGCCTGTCTCCTGTCTGAATGCTGTTTTCTGTTTATCTTTGATGTCAGGGATGTCTCTGCCTCTTGGTATCTGGTGTATTCTTCTTTGTTCATACTTAACTTTATGTTTTTACAGATAAAATTACTTATAGCATACTCTATTAGACTGGGACATTCAATTCAGTGTGAGGAAGAGACAACTCTCCTTTCTCTGTGATCACAGGGACAACCCACACAGCCCTTTCTCACCTCCAAAAAACTTCACTATTCACTGACCTTAGGGGAGCTGGTCAACTTAGATAGGTCTCCATCGCTCTGAATTACAAAAGAGAGAACTTCAGAGCCTCCAACAGGCTGGCTGCAGGGTAACATAAATTCAAACAACCATGTATCCCATGTTTTTAGCTATTCCTGTATGGAATTATACAGAAAGCATCAGCTGTATCAGTTCTTCAGGAAAGAGTGTACCTAAATATATACTTCCTGGAAGGTTTCTCTAAGAAACAACATACATACAAATCTTCCTGAACACCTCAGAAATGTATTGTTTCCAAACATTTCAACAGTATTAACTTCATTCAAGATACAGGGTAATGAAAGATACAGGGCACACTGAGACTCATCTTGTAAAGTTGTGCACAATCTTCACAACTTCAGTGTTCTACCGTGGTACCAACTGTTGCAAAATGTAAGGTCATACTAAGATTTATTTTTTTTAAGGGAATATTAAAGTTGTATGGACAATGCTGTCCTCAGTGATATCAGAAAAAGTCACTATTTGAAAATGGAACATAAATATATGTAAGCCAAGCAACAGGTAATGAAATCTAAGGGAAAACTCCCTTTTTGTGTAAGCTGGTTTGTATTTCTCAACCATCAGTTTTCTTTGTATAACCCTTTTGAAGTTGACAATTGTAATACAATGAATCACAACAAACTGAATTTTAATCTTATAAGTTATTTAACTTATAGTTACTTCCATTCAATATATCCAGTATTATTATACAAATGACACTTCCTTCAACATCTGAATTTGACCCACTATGTTCAAATATATATAAACCCCACACTCTTCAAATAGATTAAAACCTCAGCTTATTTTTTTACTATTTTCTTTCAGCGTCTACCTGATGATATAAATAGCAGGCAATATTCTCATCTGTTTAAAATACTCTACAGTGATCACATGGTTTTTTCATGTCCTGGCACCTTCTTTATTTAACATATATGATCCAATTTTATTTGAAGTACATCTTTAAGACCCAAAGCCTCCAGTGCTTCTTGGCAGTTCCACTTGGATGAAAACAAAATTCAAGGACCAGCATTTTTGTTAATGTATTTGTATTTCAAACTGTAATCTCCAGTGTAACGACAAATACAGTGATTACATCCTTAGGTATATAGACCTGAGAGTCATTTGCACCAAGGTGAGGTGTGACTAAATTTATGTCTACTTTAAGGCCACTTTCCACTGACTTAGCATAAATTTGATTCTGTGCCTTATAGGTTGCAGTCCTGCATCCAAACTCATTGGACCAGCCACATGAAGAGTCCTGTTAAAACATGAATCACAATCAGGCTTCTACAGTATTAACTTTTGTGCTGTATTATTAGGAGAATACTAGAAGTTGCCCTTCAGAGTTTAATTACAAAAGAACTAAAATGGGACGAAACCAATTGAGTACATATCTTTCCATAGCAAGAAAGTGAGAAGCATGGAAATCTTGGTAGTATCCAACTTCAGCTGCTAAGAGTAAGAAATCAGCTTTGTCAACAGTGGTCATAAGCAGAGTAATCAAAAAGGCAGACCCCTAATGAGACTTCACCGTGTCCAGTACCCTACTGAATACTTCTGGTCCTCTGTGATTCCACCTACTGCACGGTGGGGGTGTAATCTTGCTCCTGTTGAAACCAGCGGCAAAATTTTCATCAATTTAATACATCTTACTTCTGCCCCATGAATAAATTCTGATTTAAGGATTTATTTTTCAGTTATGAAATGTGACAGTCTACAGTCAATGTAGATCTCACCAAAGACAATATTCCCAGCTCTAGAAACCAGGACTCTCTTATCTATTCTTGGACAGCCAGATGAAGACCATGGTTGTCATAAAACACTGATCATGATAGTTAGGGATTAACCTCTCGGAATGACAAGTAGATGGATACTTTTCACAATTCCCTTTGAAATCAATATGCTTTCAATCACACCTTTCAAAAGCTGTCAGTATTTTCCCCGTACCTGACTTCCAATGCTGAAATCTGTTTGATAGTAACGGGAGAGGGACCATCCATACCTCACCTTACAAGTGGGTCACAGCACAGGAAAAAATTATCTGTTGTTTCACATTACTTGAAATATTTTCCAGTAAGAAATACTCCTAGAATTTTTCCAGCTGAAGCCCAGAATTCTGCTAAATACACAAAAGACTCAGAAGTGTTCTCTACAGACACTGCAAACTATTTTTCAACAGGTCAGCTCTACATACTGAACTATTTGCAAATTATTAAAAATATAAAAAATATTAAACACACAGACTGTTCATTACATTTACAAGTCTCACAGGGCTGAAATGCAAATTACTCTGTACTACAAATATTTGGGTAACTGAAAACTTGCCCAAAATGTTTGAATTAAAAAAAAAGAAAAAAAGAAAAAGCCTTTTTATGGGTTAAGGTAATAATGAGAAAACTGTTCTCCCAAAAATCTGTATCTTATTGTTGGACTGAAAATAGTTTAATAGAGAAAATATTCATTGACAGGGCAGTATTTTACATAGAGAATTAAGCCCCATCAAAGTGGGCAATGTCATTCCATCTACAAGGGAAGTGCCAAAGGAGACGGCCAAAATTTGCAACGGTGTGATAATACCAGCAGGGATGGATTTGTTGCTATTATGATTAAAGCATATAAACAGAAGAAGATTAGGAGGGGTGAGAGTGAAAAGAGAGGAAGAATAGTTTATTGGTTGGAAGAAGGGCTGGGAGAAGCTTATGTTGGAATGCAGTGTCACAGTTACACACCATAAAGCTTTCAGTTGCTCCCATTACATGAATGTCAGAACACAGCTGCCACTTTCCAGGAGAAATTCTTTCCTTTTTCATTTTGGAAGTACAGGGTGTTTTTTTTTTTTCAGTGTAGCACTCCCATGAGATCACTGCATTGCATCTGCAGGTACCCTTACAGCACACGGACTGGTAAATGTGATCCTTGTAGACATGTTCTGGGACATTCACCACTTAGGATGAACCAGCAATATGTCTTTAAATTGGAGAGGTGGCTCAACCTACACAAAGCATTAAGAATCAGATTTTGTGTTGCCTTGAATCAACTGCTTTCACAGTCATCAATGTACAGCCATAACTACTAATAAATCTCAATGACAATCCACTCAGTTTAAGGAAGTGTGGCTGAACAAGGTAAATGAGAAACCAGCCTTACAATTATAATCTCATTTTGCCGATGAAAAGGAAAGGCCATAATTTTCCATCAGTGCCTTGAGATCCTTGGACTTCCATTTCTTAGTGCTCCACTCAAGACATTTGGAAGAGATGTATTTTAGCACTCACTGAAGTCAGCCCTCAAAAAGGCATCCAGTGAACCCAAGCCCATAACCCTTCTTGGCTCAAAGGGTTAGTAGTCAGACAAGGAAAGCTGAGCGGGCATTGAATGTTGGAAGGAGTTCATTCCACTACCATTTTAACCAACTAAAGTCACTTAGTTAATGATGTGCTCTGGAGGAAGAAGAACAGTCAGGTTCTGCCTTGTGGTATCAGTGAAGAACAGAATGACTGTCAGGAAGTATACACTGAGCAGAACTTTGCATTTTTGTCAAAGAAAGGAAAGAAATCAGGAGTATTTGAGGTTC
Source organism: Lepidothrix coronata (assembly GCF_001604755.1). Lineage (NCBI taxonomy): Eukaryota > Metazoa > Chordata > Aves > Passeriformes > Pipridae > Lepidothrix > Lepidothrix coronata. Next base: position 630,877 of record NW_016690219.1, read on the forward strand.
AAGATAGAACTCACATCCCAAAGTCTTGTCAGGATATCAGAGGGAGTGGGGAGTTCTCTCAGTCAGCTCGTTTTTCCATCCTTGCTTTGACCTTTCCAGGACTGTAAGCATTTTAAATAAGAAGGGGAAAATAAAAAATTCCTTCCTTCATAATACTACAGAGTGCTGCTAGCTTTAATTACTATGACAAATGGAATATAGGCAGGAATCTGCTAAGAGAGCGAAATTATCATATCTAATTTATTACACAAATAAAACTGGTCATCAGGTAGTAAGGGCTTTAGTTCAACTGAGAACAAGAATTTGTAGAATATCTTTCAATTGCCCATGCCAGGTAAAAAGTCTAAACTCTGCCAGCTGCCATCACAATTTAAATTATATTTATTGAGAACTGGGGGTTTGTACCTTTCATCTCAGTAAAATATACTTACAGTAGTCATACTACTGTTCTAAAATAGAGAAGCAGAAATTCAATATTTTCAAGAACAATTAGGACTCAGTGAATTCTGCTCCTTAAACAGAACTATGCTTTGTTTTGGAATTTTAAATGGAGCGGAATGTTCTTAAAATTTTCCAGTGACTAGAAATGTTGTAACAAAGTTATTAGAAGCATGTTTTCATTAACATCAATTGAAATTTCTTACAGGACTCCAAAGTTAATAAGTTTATTAAATACATTTTTGTTCCTGGACTTGTGCTCATATGTATACTTAACACTGAATTCCACATGAAAGAGCAAACTCCAATGATTTTTTTTTTACAAAATGCCACAGTTATATACACTTACATCCAAACAGTAGAAATCAAGTATTTAAAATATTTACACATTGAAATAAATAGAAAAGGAAGGAGACTTCTATTACATTTAATTTTGAAGATAATCTTGGTCATAAGAGTACAGAGGGGGATTCTTAAGAAGAAATCTAGGGCTCGATTTAGTTCCCTAAATATAGACTTACAGTCACTGAACACATCCTCAGGTATCTGAAAAGATCCATAGTGGCACTGGCAAAAACTCCCTAAATAATCAGCAATCACAGAAATAATAAAAAGATACAGGAAAAAATTCTCCAGTATTTGCCTGGACTTAATTTTATGGTGCATTAGAAATGCCCTAAATGCAGTGAATGCACTGTCCAAGCTCTGAGATATCATAACTGTTTTCTATAAAGTTTGTGTCTTTTTCTGATTCCTTTCACTCCTCCAATGAACTCTTCAAACAGGACACACCATTCTCAGGATAGAAGGCAGTGCAGCAGAAGCAGCCCTAGACTTCAACATAAATCATGGGGAATGAACAAATTAATAATATGGCAGAGTAGGAATATTGCAATTAAAAGACTTGTCCTTTCTAAGTAACCTCTTCTAGCTAGAAGATCCAAGACAAGTCCTTCCCCGCTTCCTGAGTAACTATCACATACAACACAGGCAGGAGCTGACAAAGCAGCTCAGCTTCTTTGCTGAGGACTCAAGATTGACAAAACCCATCTATTTTAATATAGAGCTTCTAGGAACAGATATTGTTTGTTAAAGCCATGCTTAAAGTTTAACTACATCTTTGCAAAGTCTATGTTCAAAACCTCCACAATATCCCTTCAGCTGCTCCTTTCATGAACAAGTATTTAATGTCCTAACTGACTGCTTTCTACTGTTCTCTACTTAATATTAAAACAGCATGAAAACTGCAGATTTCTGGCTCTGTTTTCTTCTGTAAAAGCACATTAACTACACTAAAAAAAAACCAAACAAAAAATTCAAGCTATGTGCAACATATACTGAATTCCAATCGTTCGGTCCAACTCTCTGAAGAGATGAGACTCTCCTTTTCAAGTGCTATGCACACACATCTGTAGACAGGATTTCGAAAGATCTCACCACCCAGCATAAAAAGTTCTTTGCGAAGTGTGGTTTTTGAAATGGTGTTGAGCTCTTTTTAAAACATATGCCATAAATCCTAATTGTTTTTGAAACTCACTTCTTGTTGTATGTTTACGATTCTCTCATTTCTATCAAATCAGTTATTACAATACGAATCTAAATTTCTGGAGATTCAAAAAACAAAATTTTATGAACAAACCTGTAAAAATTCCCAGCACTTAACAAATCCTGTTATTCTGCCATTTACTATTTTAGTCATCTTTTTATTTTTACTCCTTAATTTCCTCTTCATTCTGATGTTTTCTTTTGGATTCTTGATGAATGATCACAGATTCTGCTTTTCAGTTTATTTTTCTTTCTTTTATGTTTGTACATTTGGCCACTTCAATGTCTTTTTACTTCCTAGAAAAAAATAATTTTTATAGGTTTATCTGAATTTTGACTACATACATCTGCAATCAGATGTGTCATTAGTAGTGAAACACAATGTTACTAAAAAACCCCAAGTCTCTTGAAATGAAAATTATTGTTCTTATGTTCTCCTACTTCGAATTACACTGACTAAAATCTCACTTTTCATATTGTTTGTATATTCCTCTCAGCAGTGGTGAGGAGAGGTAGAAGAGAATATGACTGGGGCCCTAAGGATTAGGGTCTGTCATCAAGCCAGTGAAAATAATGGTTGCTGGCAGTCTCTTGGGTGAGCTGACACTCTCAACCCCATTCTGCAGTTATCAGCCTTTCACCAATGGTATCCCCAAGGTTTGTTGAGCTTTTAAATTCAGGCTGGTGGCTTTTTATAGGTGTCTCAGTAAAAAAACCAGGATCTCTCTAACAGGTCTTTGCCACGAACTCACCAACTGTTGCTCTTTGCTTTGCAGCCTCCCACCCTAAAGAGAGAACGTTTTATGTTTGTCTTAGGTTTTCATATAAAGGTTGTTTTCGATTTTTTCCTTTTTAAAAAAAAACCAACAAACCTCTCCACAAATCTTCACAGAAACTTCGATGCTTCAAAGATACAGTATTTTATTTATTTTATTTGGTTAGATTTAATAAATCACCTGCATTACTTCTCTCTTTTTCCAAGTAAGTGAGCTGTGAATGTTTGCATGTGCCCCAAGTTCATGTTGTTGCTTTGCTGGCTGTTCCAGACAATATCAGACTTACTGATATTGCCTGAAGCGTCATTGAGAGTTGCAAGGTGGATTTTTCAGACTCTGCAATGTGTATGCTGTCAACTAAAGCAAATTTTTGCCTAATTGCTGCCTCGGACCACCTGGGCTTCACTGTACATACTCCCAAAGACTTGATATATCAAGAACTGATAGAGAGAATTGCCAAAAAAAATTATATATATATATATATAATAGAAATAGTCCAACTCAGTGACCAACTTAAAACGTCCATAAAGTTAATAAAGTTAAATTAACACACATGCACCTCACTGAAGACAGCTGAACTTAGGTTCATGTTTAAATCTGTGCAAAATTGTGTTAGAGTCTGTCTTTTTTTGCTTCCTCAACACTTAAAGGGAGATGAAGGGTGGGTTTATATAAGCCCAATGCTGTTTGCTTCGGTTTTTAATATGTAGTCCATTTATCTGGATGGATGGACTGAAGAAGAAGAAAAATATACCAGACTTGGTTTAGTTTTATATCATGGCCTAGAAATTCATAGCTCTCTTCACAAGATATGCATTTATCTAAAATGTGCACCAATTCCCTTGTGAGGTCTGCTAAGCAGAGCCATCTGCTTTTCTCCTGCATAATAATTTTGCAAATGTTGTCATTGGGTTGGCGTTACTGTAAGTCTTTTAACCACTTTAATTTTTATGGTGATTTTTTGCACATTTCATTTAAGCCTGCTACAAACAAGAAATTCATATAAAAATAGTGTTTCTCCATATTGTTTCTCCCGATCATGATCCCTACTGCTAGACATAACCACGTATCCATATGCCACCTATCACTCCAACCCCTTCAGGAACCAAGAGCAAACAGTTCTCAGCAAGGACAAATCCAAACAAGCTGCACAAACCAAGGATATTTATTTATGCTTCTACCATGCTGTTGGTTACACTGCACCCTGGCACACAGGTACACAAAGTATAGAGAGAAGATATCTTCTCTCTTCAGAAATCTTCTGGCTATTTTTCTATATTTCTCTATATAAGAAAAGAATATATATAAAATATATATTTATTACTCTCTCTCTAGAGAAACATATATTTCTATAATATTTTTCTATTTTATGCAGTCTCACTGTACTCTTCAGAATATCTGAGATAAGCTTACTTTTGTAAGAGAGCATTCAAGGTGGTAAAAAATATATTTCTTTGCTAAGCATATTTTAAACTTTATAATCAGTGAGATCACCAGAATCACCAGAAATTTATTTACCGAGACAACAGCTATGTAAACTGACTTTGTTTAAAAGTACTACGACATCTACTTTAGGTGATCAACACCGGAATTAGATACCAGTACATTAAATAAAACTTTCAAAAATGCAATAGAAATTTATATTCTTTTTTACTTTTTCATCTTCTTTCTGCTTCCAAAATGCACTAGAACATCAGAGCCTGCTACATTACCATCCTTTCAGAAGATGTTTTCTGTAATGGTAACACCACTAGTCTTGGATCACATAAACAGGTTCTAAACTCAGCAAAATAGAAACTGAACAAATGTAATTTCCTTCATATGTTCCTTCCCTCTTCCATTCACGCAGCTGAAAAGATTCCCTATTATCTCAAACGTCAGAAATGCTTACTAGTTCCTGTACTGTTAAAAAAATCTCCCTCACAAATCCAGTCTCACAGATCCTGTGGATCTCCAGTAATTCCATAGTAAAGACACTTGTTTTCCTGTAGAAATACCCATATTTAAAAACATGGTGAGGTTTCTCTTTCCTAACATTATGAAAGTGCTTCCCAAACTCATAATCAAGTGTTGAACTAAACAATTAACTTTTATACAGAAATGATGTGACCTATGANATTCCAAGTTATGGGGTTTTAGCTATTATTTGTGAAATCAACCAAGTTCTAGCAATATTCTTTCACTTCACTGAGACATAGTAGCAATGCATGGGTTTGAATTACATATTACAGAAATTTTATTTGCTTAAACTAATACATACTCAGAGGTTTCAAGCTCTTTCTCACCAATGAGTTTCACAGGAAGAGCAATACTTACTTTGTACCCATTAATAAGTGTTAATTTATTACCACAAAGGTGCTGGCATTTCAAAAGCATCACTGCAAATGAAAGACTAATGCTGTAACAGACCGAATTTCATTAACAAGGAAACATGTCAATCTTTGACTAAATTAATGATCAAAAGAGGTGTTTTAGGAAATGCTCAGTAGTGCTGCCAGCAAAGCACAAGGAAATCCTCCAAGTAAGGATCTGCATTTTAGAAGAGAATGCCCAGAGCTTGGAGCATATTTATGAGTCAGGCTCATGTTCCAACAACTGATAAAATCATTTTGTCACTCAGTCTCATTTTTCAGTTCTACTATCTGAATGAAGAGCAAAGATTATGAGGTTAAGAGCAAGTATCAAGGAAACTGTACATTATTGCAGTTTTCCATCTTGACAAAGTGAGGCTGATCTTTTTCCTTCCCAGTGTCAAAATTTTTTAGCAGTTTGGCAAAATCTGGATGCCACAAAATTGAATATTGTCAAGATTCAAAACCCACCATGGCATCTAAAAAGTGTTTGCGGTTGTATGTGAACCAGAAAACAGATTGGCCAGGAACCATTCCCTGGCCCTGTCACTAAACAGGAGGGCATGGGATGGTCTGTGCCCACAGGGCTGAATCAACTCCTGCCTCCAAACAGGACGTCTTCATCCAAACTAACTCCTGAGAATGGTCCTGGGCCTCTGCCAAGCCCAGAACCATTCCAGGTTGTTTCTGGGAGTTGCTGGGCTGAAAAGTCACTTAAAGACAACCTTAAAAACATCACTAGACCAGTACTCAAATCTGTGCAGTAGCCCCACGTAATTACAAGTGTGGATGTAACCCGTGTGCCCTTTCTCTACTAATCAGACTTACTCAAAGGCATCAAGCTAAGACTAAGTTTGTGCTAATGGGTCTTCTGAAAGAGTTCTTAACAGAACTCCCTGAGAGTCAATAGGAAAATATGGATGGGGTCCAAAACCGAATTTATGCTGGAGTAAACTGGCAATTCCTGTTTAATTTCTCTTAATGAAATAAGAAAGCATAATTTCACAGAAGTTTAAGAAAAACAATGCAGTACCCCATTAACCTGCAGAGCACAGAGGCCCAAGAAGCCAGCAGCATTCGTGTCCAAAGGGCAATGAAGCTGGTAAACAAGCTAGAAAAGCCAGAAAACAAGCCTGATGAGGAGCAGCTGAGGGAGTTGGGTTTTTCAGTTTGGAGGAGAGGAGAGGAGAGGAGGTTCAAAGGGGACCTCATTGCTCTCTGCTGCCTTAAAGGAGGCTGCAGGGAGGTGGAGGTCAGTCTCTTCTGCCTTGTCTCAAGTGAAAGCATGAGAGGAAATGGCCTGAAGGGAGTTTCGGATTAGATATTAAAAAAACTTTTTCATTGAAACAGTGATTAAGCATTAGAATAAGTTGCCCAGGGAGATGAGGGAGTCACGGTCTCTGGATCTGGATGCGGCACCTGGGGATACGGTTTAGGGGTGTTTATGGTGGTGCTGGGTTGATGACTGGACTCAGTGATCTTGAAGGTCTCTTCCAACCTTGATGATTCCAACCAACAGCTGAACTAAGAGAGGAGCAATCTAGTCTGTATTTGGCTAGACCATGGCAGGGCTTTAAATTGTTCAATGAAATTTCTTTACAGAAAGGGGGTCAGGCATTGGAGTAGACTGCCCAGGGAACTGCTGGAATCACTAACCCCTGGAAGTGCTCAAAAAACATGTGGATACGGTACTGTGGGGACAGGGTTTAGTGGTGAACATGGCAGTGCTGGGTCAACAGTTGGATTCAATGACCTCAGAGGTCTTTCCCAAACTTAACGATTCTATGACTCTATGATTCTAAAAATCAAATCTGCTAAACATACATACCAAATATAAATGTTTACTGGATTATTTGAACAATAAATACAACACATTAACCTCTAGCTCAGAATAATAAACTGTAAGCTATGAAAGACTCTTAAAGCAGTGAATTTAAGACCTAAACGAAAATTCATGTAATGAAAGAATATCACATAAGAACTACACAAAAATAAAATCAAATGATCTAGCTACTAAAATACACATATGTGCTCAAAATGTTGTGGGAATCAAATATTCCAGTAAAAATAAAGGGAGAGATGGAAACACAAGTTTCTTATTATCACACTTCATATGTTACAAAACCTAAGAGTTAACTTATTTTTGGCAAAGGGACAAAGGTTGCACAATACTCCGGCTTACACAAATATTTTCTATTGTTAAATGCATCTTAAATGTAGCTTGTCATATATTAACTTTATGCACACAGTGCACCATGCAGCCTAAGAGTGTCCCAAAGATCTCTACGTTTCAAAACACTGATGAATAGTAAGCTGCCAGAGTCCAATGAACCAGGTGTAAAATAGTTACTCAACAATTTATAGTTTAACTGAAACCAGATAAAATCATTTGAGCAATAAATACTGTACACATTTTGACCAAACTTGGTATTTTTGGACAAATTACTGCATACGATATTTTCTAGAATACTCCTTCCTGAAAAGATAAAACAGTAATAAAAGTTCTCTCAAAAAATGCCCTTGTTTATAATCGTAAAGTGAAATATGCCTGTGGAAATATATCCTCATGTTTAACATTTTTAGTTGCTCTTTCCTTTAAAGGAAAAAAAGAGCTAGATGTGCAGTGGAAATGGTTATGAAGAAGTGGATATGCATACATTAACCACATGCATATATTAACCACAGACTTTATGCTAACACGGCACTTCCTTCCACTGAGGATTTTATAATGTAAAGAAAGAGAAAATTATTTAGTAAGAGTGAATATTTAAGAATAAAAATTCTGTATTCTTCATTCATCATCCACTTCTAGAGTGAGTTATTACTGAGCACTAACAGCTTACCATCTCCAGAGGGGCAAGGACATGGTCCTGCCTCAGCCTTCTTATTGCTTCACAATGACTAAGGGAAATGTTCAGATACACAGAACATGCAGTAACAGCTCTCATTGAGTTACACAAACGAAGACTGAGTTGCAGAAGCAATGATATTTGCATACGTATTAAATTTTAAAAACATCTTTCATAGTACTCATCACAATTTATATTACTAGTTATTTCCACACATTTCCCCATGTCCAGCCAGCAATCTGCTCACCTCGAGATAAGAAATCACTATTAAAACCATAACCAGTCTTAATTTTTGGTGTATTACATAATGTAATTGTCAAATATCTAGTGATCTACTTAAAAATTACTTAAAGATGAGAACAAGAAAGTCTTAAATATATTTATCACTGTTATTAATTCTTTATATTCCGAGGGCATTAAAGGCCCAAATTCAGACTCAGAACTTATTTTTACATCAAATTACTATATTATATGTTAGTAGGATTAGCCATTAACTTTTTGTTTCACGTTAATTGAAAGTTTGTGTATAGCAGAACAGAGCTTCCACAGGAAATCCTTGGCATTACCCACAGGCTAAGCACATGCCCTGCTTTGCTAATAATGTAACACTTATTTGAGAAGGTTGAGGTACCTGAAGTTCTGATGCTCGCTTCATCATCTCCAGGGTGATGTAGCAACCAATAGAATGAGCAATCAGTACCAGCTTTATATCTTTTGATACATTCTTTTTGAGGAAGTTCAGCTTATGCTCTACTTGTCCGTTAAGTCCAAAAACATCCTCTAGCTCCTTAATATCTGTGTCTGAAACACAAAAGAAAAGAAGTCCTTTGGTTCGATGATAGAACTCTCAAGTATCTCTCGCCCCCCACCTCACTTCTTCATAAAACACTGAAATAAATACACATATTAATTTAAAAAAACCCAACTCAAACCACCAGACATAATAATTTAAAGTTACCACCACTGGCAAATATAGACTGATGAATCACATTCACAGGATATGAAGCCTTATGTGTAGCTTGGGAACCAGGGAAGGATAAGGAAACATGGAGCTTCATGGCACATCATCCAGTATTGTGGTCTCCTTCATTAAGGACAAGACCAAACTCAGAGCATTGGATCAGCTTAAATCAATCCAACTTCACAGTGAGCAATCAGGACCTACAACAGCAATACTGCCCAGGAATAAGAGTCCCTCCTCACAGAAGGCAAACTATCATGTATGTCATCATGCACTAAAACTTTCAGATATTCAAAATCTCCTGTCTTTAAATAAAGATGCACAAAAATGTCCCATGTCATGAGGAAAAACAGAAATGCCTATGTGTCAACACGGAGCACTAGCACCTACACAAACTACCCCTATTTATGCAGGTTCTTATCACTGTCAACTCAGCCACAAAGAAGATCAAGTTAGAGCTTCATGCTTCTAGATTACTGTGCAATTTGACCACTGCTTTGCCAGGGACCTCTTAAGGGAGCTTGAGCAATCCCTTATGAGAATTTGGATCATTGCTTCCTGGCCAGTCAACAAGACAAAGTTGAACCAGTGTCTGTAAGAATATACAGCAATTTGGGCATCTTTAACTCTTGCTCATGAGGTGGGTGACATGGATCTCAAGTTCCACAATCTAAGGGGGTTCACAGCTCCTTCATCTGCTAGAAAAGTGCTCTACTCACTAAACTAAAAGCTACGTTGAGGATATACCACTCTAAGCTGGACTACTCCACTGAAAAGACTGTAAGAAAAAATACTAAAATAAGAATGAAAGAAAAGAGGCAGAAAGCATGAAGGAATGTATGCCTCTACCTTACCTAAAGGAGATGTAGTGGCATTAATATCACTTAATGTCTTAAATCCATACTATTATCTCAGGATTCAATTTCATACTCCAATTTAAAACTCTGATTTTTATACTCCTTGCAGCCTGACTTTGGATGCAGCTTTAGTCTGAAATAAGCTAAATCTCCTGGCAGCATGGTTCAGACACATGATGGGGACTGGCTCATCACTGATCCATGGTCCTAGAGATGGCATCTAGGTTCCTGGCAAATGCCACACACCTTTTCAGGAGTAGCTGACAGAGATAGTGCACCCACAGTCCTAACCAAGTGTTAGGTGTGACTTCCCACTTGGTTTCTTTTGATGTGCTCTGCAACAGTTCCCTGTGTGAAAAATAAATGTGGAAGAAAGCATCCATCAATACTATAAATACATTAAAAAGACTGAAATGCACTGAAAAACTACTGTAAGAGAAAGTCAGACAGTATCACAGATCCATTTCAGCTGGGAGTTGGTTTTGCATCTGCTTGGAGAAAGTGACAACTATGGGTGAACTGCCTAGGACTGTGAACAGCGTTTATCAAATCACAAAGGCTGACGGGACTTTAATACGTATGTAGTAAGTTTGATGGCAATTGGACAGTAACCTCAAATACCAAAAATTACCAATGTTACTGTACTGAAGCTATTGGAAGGCTGACAGTGACAGTACAAATTAGTAGCCCAAGTGGGCTGGCACTATAACACCTTTTTGGTTATCTGCATGAAACATAACCTTTAGGAGCAAAATAATTGCTCGAGAACATGTTCTGATGGCTCTTTTCTGAGTTTAAATTATTAGCACAAAGATGACAACAAAGAAGTTCTTCAGTTAAACTAATATTTCTACTAAAACTACTGATGGCCATATCCCAGCATAACTTATAGTAATTTACTCAAAAAGAAAAAAAGGTTTACTAAAACACACTCAAGGAATGTAAAATTAGATGAGAAGTAATATTTTGTTTATTAGGCCTAAATTTTATTTAAATTTTTATATATATTTAATTACACAGCAGCTCAGTCTCATGAAGGAACAGGTTGTCTATATCACAAGTCTAATTACAGGTATATATAACACAAAACCCCCAGAATACTTGAAATACAAGAGGCCACTGGATACAGAAACAAGTGACAGAATAAGTTCTATTGAGTATATGCATATCACCATGTGTTGGGTTGGGCAGGTCATTTTGCTATCATTTCCATACTGTTTTAGTCAGGCACTGTCAACTCAGTAACTTATCAGCACGTCTTATAATGTTTGACATTTCATTTCAATTCTTGAAAATAAGGTTTTTTACAAGAATTTCATCTTATTTGCCAGTTAGAACAAGGGAAAAGGAGGTAAAGTAGACATATAAATCCTCTAGAGAATTCTCATGGTTCACAAGAACCCAGAAACCAACTAGGAAAGAAAACAAATTTTTATTTGCATTATTCAGTCTCATGAGGTTAATGGCTTCTTTTCACTAAATGAATTCTGTATCTGCTAAAATAGTTGCTGAATATTGCTGCCATGTACAGCAGAGACAGTCTAGCCCCATCTCAACATTTTCCAAGTTTAGATAACTATGTCAGATGAATACAGTTACTTATTTTATTATTTATTATATTATTATTTTTGAAGACATTAGATAACTAATTTATTATTTAGTTATCTAATAAAGAGCAGTGTAGAGATTCTGGCCAACATATTCATAGCTATTACTGACTTCAGCAGAGATGTGCCTGTTCAGAACCAGTTGTGTTGCCAAAGAGGAAGGATATGGTTGGGATTAAGAGTACAGTAAAAAGAAGGGCTTTTCCTCCTTGCATTTGCCCAGACTTCAGTTTAGGACCTGAGCATACTCAGTTCAAGCCTGTGCACTAGTGTTTCCTTATGGGAGCTGGGGAGAGCAGAGACTGAAAAAGCAATTTTTAACTGGATGGGTTAGTTGTGATCGATGATGACCATGGGCACCCGTTCTACTGCACTGGGCTGAATCATCCTCAGCACAGTGCATTTCACACCACTCAGAGCAAAGATGCTCCAATTCCCACGGCTACTGGTCTGTGTTACACACACATACAACCCCTCTGAGGCTGCGAGTCCTGACAGCCAAGGCTGACCCGAGAGAAATATTTCAGCTGTTTAACACAACCTTTCCTTTCCTTCCAAAATACTGGTTTGTTGCCAAACCCAATCACCTTGGCAGAATTCCTGGAGAGCCACACTGGAGGATGAGTGTGCAGTGTGGGGTTTGGTGATCCACATGCAAAGCTCTCATCACGGACTGACCCCGCTCTCGTCAGGTGAAACTCAAGTAACCCTATATTGAAATACATATCCTATTTTGCATCTGGACAAATATAAAGTTGCCCACGCCTCGTGTCACTTCAGGTTTCCCCAACACAAATGCTACACTTCTCATAGTCCAAAATATGTGAGAGCCGGGCTGCGTCACAAGTTTGGAAGATTTATTTCTTTATTTTACAGAATAAAATCGCCCAGGAATTATCCAAAATCAACATGAATTTCTTGGGTGGAGAAGCTTAAATGGGTTCTTTGTATAAGCAAACAGACTTGCACAAACACACTGGCAGTCAGCTCTCCAATGGCTCTACATCAGAGAAGGGACCAGAGTGACTTCACCTCAGGTGTGGAATACATGCCATGGCTGAAGGACAGCTCATTTAAGCAGTTTTCAGATAGTAGAAATTATAAGACTTGTACCTTACGCTGCAAACACCCCATCTGCGCCAAGACATGTGATTTTAAGACTTTATTTAGCTGAAGTGTATTAAAAGAAATACTGTATTTCTTTATTTTCTTTGGCAAAGCATTAATCTTCTGATGTGCTTTTGGAAAAACAAATGCGCCATCACTTTAATGAATCTCTTTTTCTGACCTCTGCTAAAACCACAGGCAGAAAACAATGATAGATTAAAATAAAGTGTTTGCTCTAAGATTAGTCGACAAGTTAATCTTGCTAGGAAAGAGGACTTTGGTTTTCAGGGAAATAACAGAGAATTGTGTTTGTTTGTTTTTTCTGCTGTGTATACAAGGGAAATTCTTAAGCAGAAAAAAAAAGCACAGCAGTTATACAAGCAGACTTTAGGCTGGCAATTCACAAAATGTAGCCCATCATTAAAGAGTCTCCAAAAATCATAGACTTCGTTTTACTGGATGATTCAGAAAGATACTAGAGGCCACATTTTCCAACAGTACCCTCAAATGTCTGCGTGCTTTTGTACTTTCCGAATTTCAAAAGCAAAGGCTTACATGTCCAAACTCCAAACTGCTCTGGTCACAACAGGTGACTGAGTATTTGAGCTCAGTACATACACTTGTTCACTTGTCAGGGAGTGACTTTGAACTTTGTCCCAAGATCTGCTCATACACAAGGCCTCCAAATTACTCATGAACAAGTAAGGAACTATGTGAAAAGGTAACTTATGATTATATGTCATGAAGGAATGGGAGGTAAAAACCACTGGTCTACCTGCACTGCGTCTTCTTCCCTGGACCATTTACTCTAGGAAGTGGTAGTAGGATATCTAAGAAAAATCTCTAATGAACCCCTTGTCTAAAATCTTCTGGTCAAGAATTTTCAGAACTGGACCTTTTGCAGGATAAGGACAAGTAAGTATCTGGAGACTGAACCAGGGGGCTAGAAAAAAATTCACCTCTTCCTCTGAAGATGGTGCTCATTTCAGCTGTGTGACACATCATCATGCAGCTTAATGTTAGCAGTAAGGAGAAACAACAGGTTTTTAAACACATGAAAATGCAGTAACAGGAAAGAATCAAGAGGAAGCAAAGCAAAGCGGGAGAAAATACTGACAGGTCAGTGATACCAAAGCTTATGAAAAGGCACAAAGCATCAAGTACAGCCAACCACATGGTTCAGGAGAGTTAGCTCAGGGTCATGTTAAGTCCACTGCATCTCCACCAAACACCCTAAGTACAATCAGCATATTGGGCCAAGTGTTTTACACTTTACACATCACGTCCTTTTTCCACTGCAAACATACACACTGCCTGGTGGGAGGAGCAGCAGTTGTGACTGAGTAACTTCTGTTCAGATGAAGCAACCTCTGGGAAGTTTTATCTTATGATAGGGAGAAAGCAACCCCACAACTTAATTACTCAGAAGGATTAGCTGTTAAAATGGTGTGCATAATCAGGAGTCTAATTCTGGAAATAAAATAAATAATTTGACTGCTTTTGTTCTTATAGCAAAAGACAATAATTTCTTACAACTGAATGATGCCACTTGAAACTGTTTAGATAGAACTGTAAGGTTAAAAATTGAGACTGAAGGTGAGTCTACTACGGGCATCCCCTAAAGACATATTGCTTAAAACCTGAATGTTTCACCCAATCTTTCATTTGATTAGTGAACCCTGGATAATTTGTATGAGCAAGCAATAAAATGCCAAAGAAATGGGATGGAAACCGTGAAAGAATGTTCAATAAATACTGAAGAACTGCTCCTGACACCAGGAACCAGGTCTTAAAGCATTGTGTTTTAGATTAACCTTTAGACCTTTGGCTGTCCCTAGCACCCTCAGGAACTGTTCATGCAACTTTTAAGATAAACACACCACTCATTAGTGTTTATTGGAGCAATTACTTTTTGTAAAGGTATCCTCCACAAATAAATTACCATTTACTTAAGATACTGAAGTGGTCGTATGTATTATTTTCTTTACTAGAAAAATAACAAGACCTTATTTTACAAATTGAACTACTGATTTCCTTTGCTATCTGCATACGTATTGCTGGGACACTTGTTTAACACCTAATCTGTTTTTCAAAGGAAGTTGTATTATAATTAAATTAGTACAAGCATAGTGTGACAGAATGAACTAATAAACATGACAAATACTAAACCACAAATTTTTTTTAAAAGCATACAGGAGCATATTGAACTTATTAAATTTAGAAATCTGTTAAGAAACTTATTTTATTTTGCATTCACAGTCTTGCTTCCCTCTGATTAGGGTAACTATTACCAAGGTACGATGAGGTAATAGCACAAACTTTGTCTCCAATTTTGGCAAGGCAAACACCATTAAAGAGTGTTTTATTACACAGTTTTACACCAGTCAATGTCTCCATTCCAACCACTCTAACATGCATGAAGCAAATATAACATAGGTGTTTTACATAACATAGATGGAAAAGTTTTCTGTATTTGAATGACTGCATTTTACAGTCATTCACTAAGCTGAACAACTGCAGAAAGTACAATCTGTAAGAATTTTCAGCATCATAAAGAGAGAAAACAAATAGTAAAACAAAAATTAAAAAACAACCCCTTAGCAAGGGAGAGGTTAGAGAACCACCACTCTATAGGAGTAGATCTGAATTTCCAACATGAAGTGATGTCAAGGAGCAAAAACAAAGAGGTCTGAGCCCATGGAAAACCGATTGTCCATGTTACGTTTCCTTGTTTTCTGGACACACTGAAGCCAAGTGCAAGGCTCTGTGAATGCCTTCCACTTGCCCACACAAACAGAACTTCACACTTCAACAAAACTTGCTTTTATACAGTTTAACAATGAAAGAAAACAAGAATAACGGTGTTCTGCACATCACCAAGACTGGGTAGATATAGCATAGATGGCAAAGAAAGGACAGTGGAAATTCTGTGAGTGTTGAAGGAAACAAAAATAGATGAATATCACTTCACAGGCATTGATTCCTCTGGTGTATGACAAATGAGGTGCTGTGCCGCAGTAGGCAAGTCCAACAGTCACACCTATTGAAAACAGCACTTCAAAACTTTGGGAAGTTTAAACAGATACAAATAGAGAAAGAAGTACTGAGAGCAAACAAGGGAGAGCCGAAGTTTGGAGCAGAGTAAGACAGCTGGCCAAGGAAGACAACCCATGTTATTTCACAGACAGGAAATAAAAAGAATTATTTCCAAAGTAAGAGAAAATGAGAAGGAGCACACTACGATGTCAAGAGAAGGAAAAGGGAAAAAGCAAGGAGCTGAGAGGGGCCGTTATGGATTAACAATAAGAATTTTTACCTCACACTGACCATACACATTGATGGGTGACATTTTATGAAGTGTTTGATCCTTCTACTGAATTCAACCTATAACTTTTGTTAGGCCAATCCCAATTTTTCTTGAAAATCCCTCCCAAAATTTTATTCAGAACTGCAATAGAGACCAAGACTGAAACATTCAACTAATTATGACTCTTCAAAATAATACCAAACTAAAACTTATCTTGAGAATAACACTAAAATAACACTAATGCACTTCCTGCCTCACTAGCTCCTATAATGGCATTAGGATGGCATTGAGTAAACTTAGTCCTTTTTCTTTACTTTTGTGCATATTCATCTTGGATGATACTATTTCAACAGAAATATAAAGCAAAGTGTAGGTTTCTATGTTCATTTGTCCATGGAAACACTAAATTTAATATTCAAGTCCAAATTATGTAACAATACCATCTGCATCCTTTTTAAGGAGTAAATGATCCACTTAGGCAAATATAACATTTTTTCAATCTTTCATCCTTCAAAATTTATTTACAGATTATAAGAGGCTTTCAACATTGTTATCTTATATTCCCTGATGCTGTAAACTGGTGCCACAGTGCTGAATGAAAAGAACTACGTCAGTTTATTCCAGCAGAGAACACGACCGACCCCCTGCTACCAGTGCCGAGGGCTGTAGCACAGCACATATGCAAAATATTCTGCCATGCAGTGCTACCTCACAGCACTCAATCCATGCTCCTAAACTGCTACCTGCCTTGAAAAGCCCTGTAATCTCTGTGTGGGCTCCTCTTTGCACAAGGAGTGTGAGCTGACAGCAAAGGGAACCAGCCACGGCTCAGTGACTCCCAGCACTGATCCCTGCTGGCAAAAGAGAAATGGACAAAACAGTATATATAACAGCCTGAATTTATGAAAATCATTTCACTTTCTACTTTATATATATTTAGCAAGTTTCTTTATCAGTTGCTGATGCTTTAAATAAGCATTTGCACGTGCTGTGCAGTGCAAGTTTTGTATGTTTCAGGAGGAAACACAGTTTTGCCAAATGACCACTTCAAATTCTGATTTATATCTCTTCTTCTCCAGTGTTCTGTTACATTGTTTAAAAATTAATTCTCTATTACCAAGATAGCAATTTCCTTTCTAACCTTCCTGAAGAAAATGCTGAAGGTTTCATTCTTAGTCACCGGCCTGAACTGCCCAGCATGGCAACTATGGCAACACGCCCAAGGTAACGTGATGGCTTCATTTTACTTGGAGTTTTACCTGACAGCTGAAATGGAGACTTAAGTGACACCACTACAAAACTGAGTCCTAACAAGAAAGCTGGATAGGAACTTCTACAAGGGCATGGAGTGATAAGACAAAGGGGAATGGCTTTAAACTGGAAGAGGGCAGGTTTAGATTAGACTAAAGGAAGAAATTCTTCACTATGAGAGTGGTGAGGCGCTGGAAGACATTTCTCAGAGAAGTTATAGATGCCCCATCCCTGGAAGTGTTCAAGATCAGGTTAGATGGGGCTTTGAGCAACTTGCTTTTATGAAAGGTGTCCCTGCCCATGGCAGGGAAGTTGGAACTAGATGATCCCTTCCAACCCAAACCATTCCAAGATCTGTCACTACAGATGAATAAGGGATTTTTTGGTCTTCATTTTGCACAGGTGAGAGGTCCTACATGGAAAGTAAACCAATTAACCACAAGCAGTTCTAGAGTCACAGTTGGACAAAGTTTGGTTTTCTCATTCATTTACATTAGCAGATATTAAAGTAACAGCTCAATACAAATGCTTTGAAATTGCCTGCAGCTTTGCAGTATAATTTATATAAAAAGACAGCAACTGAGTTTGACCTGCACTCTAGATATAAACAGATCCAAATATGATCAAGTAGAGTTTTATAAGAAAGTGAATTCAGAAATACTGAAATTGTTCTCTTCATGATTAATTGAAGAATAAAAGTTCTTCCTCCAAATCATGTAAACACCAGTACAGAAGTCAGTGGAGTGTCTGACAGCAAAGACTCATTAGTAATATGTTTGAAAACATAATACTGTTCGGAAAAAAATGACACTACAGTGGCAACCCCTGAGAATTTTAATTATCTGCTATAACGTTTAACCAATGGGGAATAATTTGAAAACTAAGTAGTCACCTGACCACACCAGTAATTTGATAGCTAAATTAGATAATTTTAATAGATGTATGAATCCACTAATCCAGCCTTTAGGAAGGTACGAATGTCTGACTTAAAGAAAGAGAGCAGTGCCATGTGGTATCAAAATTAGGAAAAAACAAAAACTCCTTCACCCAGCAAGCAGCTTTGGGACCCCCTCATTCAACCTGAGTCCACAGTACCATATAATTTTCTTTATAATTTCTCTAAGCACTCAGCCTCTACTCAGATCTTACTGAGAGATTTAGGTAGATACACTGGAGGTATGAGTAATTCACTACTGATTATTTCAGAATGAGACCATTTGCTGTTACTTCTTCCTGCACACTCTGCCTTACAGTTTCCTGTATTTCCCTGAAATGCCTACATTGCTCCTCAAAGAAAAGGAAACTCCTAAAACCAAAACAAAACAAGAAGGGGCCCATGTTCCAAACCTGATTGATTTTAGAATCTGGAATTATTTTGTGATGATTCCTCAGTCTTACAGCTGAAGATCGCTGTCAATTAAAAATAAAAATGCCACCAAACATTGGATCCCATCAAGATCTGCACCATTTGTTGCAAGTTTTGTGGATATCAAATTAAATCAAAGATCTCTATCATAAAGTAGAAACTCTTATTAGTAAAAAAAAGTATTGATCAGCTTTCTTCCTACAGCTAACCTATGAAGAAAATAAACTTTTTTGACTCAACTATAAAAAAAAAATCCAGACCTGTTACACCTTCAGATACAAGGAATTATTCTCTGCTATGGGGATACATTGTTTTCATTCTGTTAGTAGCCATAAATATATCTTTCAAAGTGAGTTGGGTTAAAAGATTTTTAAGTATACCCCCCAAGGGAAAATAATCTGAATCATCTCAATATTGTGTTTATTGAATTATGTTAGGGTTTTACTTTCACTATAATAGTATGGTATACATTTAAATAAGTTACTCTGAAACATGACAGTGCTGGTCCTCCCTTGGAAATCAGGACACCAGAAGATACAACTGTCACCTCTTCATAGGGTTCACATTCTTGAACACTTTCCCCACCCCCCAACAGCCATCTGTATGTAATCAGAAATGATGGTATCAGCTGGAGAACATATCTGTGTCATGGGGTGAAAGGCAGAATATGATCCATAAACAATTTCAAAACCTACATCCAAAGTTTCCTGGAATGCAGTAAAGACATTGTACTCTCCAATGGATGGATGTCTTGATGTCTTTTTTTTTTTTTAACATCTTGTTTTCTGGATAAAGATCCAGAAGATTGCATCAGGTTTCAAAAGCTATTACAGAATCACAGAATATGCAAATTTGGAAGGGACTCACAATGATCATCAAGTCAAACCCATCTTCAGAAACAGAACTATATTACTCTTATTTGTAGATATGGATGAAAATTTCTGGTTCTTTTAACCGAGGAATTAGTTGAATAAAGTACTAGAATTGGATTAGAAAGCTCTAAATGGACATTTTTAAAAAATATGTCAACAGGTATTCTGCTGACAGACTGAGGGGAAAACCTTGAAAGAATCAGAGAATACAGAGAACCTATTTTTCATGCAACCATAAGAAATGTAAAGACAAAGTTCTATTCTTAGTAATGTCAACAAAAATTAGTCACGACTCCATTGAAGTCAATGGAACATAGAGCTATGCATTAAGTGGTACTAAAATGAGCTTAATAGTGTTTAAGTGATCATTACAAATAAATACATGGCTGCTAAGGTATGAGCAGTTAAAATTGTTATCATTTTGGATGGCCAGAAAAGAAAACAACAGAGCAACTTAAAAATACTTCACATATGGCAAAATTTTATTTTCTTAGTTTTGATTTTAAACAGAACAGGACCTTTAAACGCATGCTGAAAATTAAGCAAGACTGATAAAGTCAACGCCAAATGCCAAGATTTCACTCTAAGGATGTATTTGCATAATTATGGACATGATTATGGGACCTCCATGAATAATTAACTGAATGTGGCTAAAAGGAAAGAAGTAAATGGAGTACTGCAGCATCCCTAGGGCTGCTTACTTTTCACACATTTAGATTTCAAACATTCCAGTGGGTTCATAACATGAAATGACCGTTTGTTTCCTTAAAATAGACACCTAGCACTAAAACCATACAGTAAAATTCAGATCTTACCAGGCAAAGACAAAAACCTCAACATTTAAATGCCTCATAATAACTTTTACATGTGCACACACACTTCCTTCCTTAGGCTGCCTCTTCCAAGGCAAGGAAGGAATAGGGTTTCTGGGCAACAGCAGTTGCTGGATCAGGAGGGGCAGGAGCACTGCACTGCACTGAGCTGACAGTTCCTGTCCCATCCTGTAAAAACAAGCAGTTCCTCTGTGCACACCCCGATGTGGGATCCCTTGCTGTTGACGAATACCATGTGAGGAGCTCAATGTGATTAATCAGTGCCAAGGCCAGCTCCGTAAACAGGAAGCTTCTCCTCTCTATACATTAAAAAAATTACTCTTGGCTATGAAATAGTTATGAAACTAGCAAAATTCTACCTGAATGGCATGCCTGATACTTGGGGGTTTTAATGTATCTACACTGTGATACCCCTAGGCTGGGAGAAATCATGTCATATAATTCTGCATTAAAATTAAGCAGAATTTGAATGTGGTCTGGGACATAAACATGACTACAGAGTTCTCTGGGTCTGTAATATATACACATAACTGACTAAACCTCAAAAGAACTTACATTAGAGATAATCCATCTTTCATTGATTCTCAGGTATTTTAATTTATATGCCTAGGAAGCAGAAAATGTTATTGAAATAGAAATTAATGTGAATTAAATGTGTGTAATGTGAATTAAATGTGTGTATGCATAAGCTTAAAGTATGCATGTGAGATGCCAGCCCAGCTGCCTACCTACTGCTTGTCTCCCTATATATATGTACATATAAATATGCAAGACATAAATGCCTTTTAAACCCAGCTATCACTGTGTACCTCAGTGTGGCCACATCTCTGCTGTTATTACTGACCAAACAGTGCTGAAGCATAGATAATGATTTGCTGGTCAAAAAAATTTCTAAGTACTACAGAGACTAATTCTGAGGTGTTTTTGTACTGACCGAACAGATTGCCAGTAGCTCTGATTCACCTGATTCAGCAGTGTAGGTATTCTCCACCATCAGCAACCACTAAAAATATCTATTCTACTTAAAATACATGAGTCACAAGCCAGTGAAAACTACCAAATACATATGGAATCCCTGTGCCTGTGTAACTTCTCTCCCTGGAAACGTTTAAGACCAGGTTGGATGGAGCTCTGAGCAACCCGCTCTAGTGAAAGGTGTCTGTGTCCATGGTAAGGGGGTTGGAACTAAATGGTCTTAAAGGTCCCTTCCAACCCAGGCGATTCTATGATACACAACAACAAGGATGAGTCCCTATTTTTAGGAGCCCAGTTCTTGGAACACCCAACTTTCATGACCTCCTCCTCTCCTGTTTGCAGCAGTACAGACCACAATCCCACTGCTCACCCTCACCACACATCTGTGGTGGCACAACATCTCTAAGGGCACCGCAGCAAATGCTTACACAAAAGAAGTGTTATTGGAAAAGTATTCTTAGTTACTATTCATTCCGCTTAGCAAGTGGAAAGCGGCCAGAGTGCCAACTTCATCTGATCAGCCAGCTCTTCATGAACCACAAGCAAGTGTCCTGGGAACCACCAGTGTCCCACAGATCACAGCTTGGGAATCACTGTCTCAAATAACTCATAACCCTCTTATTATAGAACACCATGCTCCTTGTCTTGCTCAGGCTACTATTTTAGACTTTTTCCTGCCAGCACAGCATATCATGATGGTAGAAACTTATGGCTCAAATCTGCTAACCATGCCCACACTTATATCTGACATTTGGTGGACAACTACCTAGCAATTAACAAGATTATTATTTTGCTAAAGTAAAAATTTGGTTTGACCCAAATAATTTCAGTCATTTTTTGTAGATTTATATCACTTGAGCTAGAGGCAGACTCTCACTCATAGTCAATTCTGCAGTTTCACTAGAAGCCGGAGGGCTGCAAAAGCAAACTCCATTCAGATGAATTGTAACAACAGTCAAGAAGCAATATATCAAATAAATTCAAGCTCCACACGGCTTCCAAATTTTCATGTAACACTAGAATTTATTTTTTTTTTTTTTATACACAACTTAATTTCACTTCAAAACTTCACACTGATGGTACATTAACATTTTGGGATCACATAATCAATGTCTTCACAGATAATTTATTATCCCTTCACCACTTTTGTGCTTTTTCCATATTCTTTCTTAAGGATGTAATGCAGTTTCAAAATGGCCTAAAGGCCCTACACTCCATGTGTAAAGAGAAAGTAATGGAAATATTCTTCTGATGGACTAGAAATCAATCATTACCTACCTCTTTTTGTCAAGAACTATGAACTAAGGCTAGCTTAACAGATTTTAAGGACATACTATTATCTTCTACAGTCCATAGAACATAAAAGATCAAACTAGAATTTTATCTTTTAACTTGACTATTAAGAATGGCATTTC
This sequence comes from Lepidothrix coronata, assembly GCF_001604755.1. Taxonomy (NCBI): domain Eukaryota; kingdom Metazoa; phylum Chordata; class Aves; order Passeriformes; family Pipridae; genus Lepidothrix; species Lepidothrix coronata. The sequence goes on from NW_016690219.1 coordinate 653,387, forward strand.
ATTCAAAAGGAAGTTAATAGTGATTCAGATGCAAAGCAACATTCAGTAGACAATCTGTACCAAAGAGAAAATATGCCTTGCTGACACTATAAGAAGTGTTTGTAACTTGACTTTGTATAGCCCAATACTCATCCGTACAGTTTAGAAAGTTCAAGAGATTTATCGTTAATATAATTTATTACTTGACCAAATATTGTATCATTAAGAGATGACTGATGACTAGCTATTTGTTAGGTATATATTTTAACGCATCAGTTGTGTCTCTTTAATCAATTAAGAATCACATGATTCCATATTTCTGTAGCGCTTGGCATACAAAGACTATTATAACAAATAAATAAACAAATTGACTTTGATTTAATTTTTCTTTACTCTCAATCTTACTTCACTATCAAAAATAGTATCTTGGCAGTCCGAAGGACAAACCAAACCAAACCTGTGTCCTTTTTCTTGAAGGACACTGAGGTGCTGGAGTGTGCCCAGAGAAAGGCAACAACGGGTCACAGAATCATAGAATCAGCCGGGTTGGAAGGGACCTCCAAGATCATCAAGTCCAACTCTTGATCCACTACCGCTGTGGTTACCAGACCATGGCACTAAGTGCCACATTCAGTCTCTTTTTAAAAATCTCCA
>NW_016690219.1:654412-713382 GCF_001604755.1 Lepidothrix coronata
GGTGTGGCCTCACCAGTGCTGAGTACAGGGAAAGAATCACTTCCCTGGACCTGCTGGCCACACTGTACCTGACACAGTCCAGGATGCCATTGCCCTTCTTGGCCACCTGGGCACACTGCTGGCTCCTGTTCAGCTTCCTGTCAATCCAAACTCCCAGGTCCCTCTCTGTCTGGCTGCTCTCCAGCCACTCTGTCCCCAGCCTGTAGCACTGGAGCATAAGTCTTATGAGAAGCTGCTGAGGGATCTAGGGGGGCTCAGCCCACAGAAAAGGCGGCTCAGGGGGGATGTTCTCGCTCTCTACAACTCCCTGAAAGGAGGGTGTAGCCAGGTGGCTACACAAGGTGGTGGTCGGCCTCTCCCAGGTAACAAGCAATAGGACAAGGGGAAACGGCCTCAATTGTGCCAAGGGAGGTTCAGGTTCGATATATAGAAAAATTTCTTCACTGAAACAGTGGTTAAACACTGGAACAGGTTCCCCAGGGAAGTGGTGGAGTCACCATCCCTGGAAGTGTCCAAAAAACGAGTGGAGGTGGCACTTTGTGATATGGTTTAGTGGGCATGGCGGCATTCAGTCAAAAGTTGCACTTGATGATCCTTCCCAACCGTAATGACTCTATGATTCTACTCTTACTTCCATCCGAGATCTCTTATTTCCTATTTCTTGTCAAGCCACAGCAGATGTCCACGGAATTAGACCACTTTAAGACATGGCTATGTATGCACACAGGCTGTCTATCCATTTTTAGTGCCAATTTAAAACAGAATAAGAAAGAGCTAGAAAACTGTTCTCCTTTTTGTAATTTTGCCTACACCTAAGGACTGATGTGGGCCTGTTTTGCAGCCACAGCAGTGTTCAAAACAACTGTTTTTTTAAAAGCTGAGGAGGAGGATAAGGACGTTGAAATTGAGGCATAATTTTTCATTGTGTTCACTGAGTAAAAATAAGTTTCAAATTATTTTTCACAGTGGACTGATTGCTGGAAACAGAATCACAGCAACGAAATGTTCAATTAATGGTGTGTGTCTTTGTGGAGCAGAGCCTGCAAGAACTCTCTGAATAGAAGGATATCATAGAGAAGTAAAAATGAAGGGTGTAGCTTTGTTTGGTTTCCAAACTGCTAAGTGCCTCCAGTCAAATAGGAAGTAGTCTGTGATTGATGTCTGGTGTTGTAAAACTTGTTTTAGTCTTTCTGAGACTTTCAAAATTTACCTGATCTACATATAACCAGACATAATACTTCCACACAGTTGGCTTAATTTTAGACCCCTTTACAGCATCATCATTTACAAGTTAAGTGCACTATTTAAAGGCATGCACACTTTAAATCAGTAGTCTCTGAAATGAGGTGTATGCACAGTGGGATATAGGAAAGAAGTACCAGAAATGTAGAGGAACATGTACGTAATTTAAATTTTTAAAAATGATATGTTGAGGGTGTGTGCCCCAAATTCTTTTTACTGACAGCAGTGCAGGAGCAAAAAACTTTGTAGACCACTGTTGTAAATGCATCAGTATGAATTGTTCTTTTCTGCTAGCTCCCCCTCTTCCCCCACTTTTATTTGCTAGATTACAATCTGAAAAATCTCAATAATCAATGGTGTCAGAGATTCAAATGTTTTCTGCATAAATTTATGCCCTCACCTTTGTTATCAAGAAATACTGAACTTTCTCAGAGGATCTGCATGTGGCTATTTTAGATCAAACTTTATGAAACGTCTATAGGAAGGACATAGGAACACATGGAATTTTTACAGTACACCTTAGTTTTCAAAAAATACTTTACTGGGTCAAGCATGTCAATCCCCCAAGGTCAGCAGTGGCAAGAGAAGATGCTATTCAGGCATCACCAAGCCTGGACACTTTCTGCCTCCCTTCCCCTTGTGGTGATTCTTTCAGGCTCACAACCCTGCCACAGGATGGCACTGGGACCAGGAGCAGCACAGAAGTGTGAAGGTCGGTGTCCAACGCAAGGAGAGGAGTGCACCTGCACATTAGAGAACTTCACCCTTTCAGCAGCTGTTTATGAACCACCTGTCCATCAGGTTGTTTTATCCTTTTAGGTCTGCTCATACAATTTGCCCACAATATAGTGCTTTGGCTGCTAATTCCCTAAACTTTGTACCTGATGCATAAATAAATAAATACTTTCTCTCACCTGTTTTAAATCAGCTTGTTAAGTGATGGTTAGTTCCACTACTGAATTTGGTATATTTCATCCTGCATTTACCTTATTTACTGTCATGATTTTGCATAGAATCATAGATTCATAGAATCAGCCGGGTTGGAAGGGACCTCTGAGATCATCAAGTCCAACCCTTGATCCACAACCACCACGGTTACTAGACTATGGTACTAAGTACCACATCCAGTCTCATCTTAAAAACCTACAGGCTCAGAGAATCCACCCTGGGCAGCATATTCCAATGCCTGAATACCCTTTCTGTAAAGAATTTCTTTCTAATATCTAACCTAAACTTCCCCTGGCAGACCTTAAGACCATGCCCTCTTGTCTTGATGATAGCTGCCTGGGAGAAGAGACCAACCCCCACCTGGCTACAACCTCCTTTCAGGGAGTTGTAGAGAGTGAGGAGGTCTCCCCTGAGTCTCCTCTTCTCCAGGCTAAACAACCCCAGCTCCCTCAGCCTCTCCTCATAGGACTTGTGCTCAAGTCCCTTCACCAGCCTCGTTGTTCTTCTCTGGACCTGCTCCAGCACCTCAATATCCTTCCTGAACTGAGGGGCCCAGAACTGGACACAGCACTCCAGGTGTGGCCTCACCAGTACAGGGGAAGAATCACTTCCTTGGACCTGCTGGCCACACTGTACTTGACACAGTCCAGGATGCCATTGGCCTTCTTGGCCACCTGGGCACACTGCTGGCTCATGTTCAGACACTCAGTCATGCTCCTGAGAAGCATTATGCTCCCCAAATCAAAGAGTAATGTAATGTCTCATAACAAGAAAGCTGCTTTCTCTGGGCTGTTTTAGTTGTCTTTATGCATTCACTCACCAACTTCACTCTTGAAAAGTTGTAATTGAGATGCCCATCAGAACTGCACTCTAATAATCAAGGTGTGGGTCCACTATGGTCACATACTCTAACAAACCAATGCCTCCTGCCTTGTATGTAACACTCCTCATGGCCAATGCTTCGTTGTCTTAAATTTTTGTCTGCCACTGTGCAATGAGAGATGATTAATATTACAGAACAGTCAGTGATGACACTAGTATCTTTCCTGAGTTTTATAAATGTACTCAAAGTTCAAGATTGCCTAGGCAGAGTTAAAGAAGATCTTTTTTGTCAGATGCATTAATTCATATTTATCTATCCTGAAACTTGTCTACCATCTTTTTGCCCAACCATTAAATTTTGTGAGATGTTTACACAGTTCCCTCACATCTAATGTCTTCTCAGTAATTAAATGCTATGAAGTGCCATTCACAAACTGAGAAATTTCTTTGTTTACTCTCATTCTGCAGGTCATGGGTGAATATGTTGAATAAAACCTGACACAACACCGTCATAGTACTTCACTTCTGACCTGTCCATCTTAAAAAGCTACCACATTCTGGAAAATTCCCCCTCTCACAGAAGCATTGTCAGTGCAAAAGGATACAGTGAAGTCATTTTGCTTTCAACTTAGATCTATCAGCTGCTTTTACCGACTGGATGCTGTCCTCCACCCAGATTTACACTCTTTAGTAGTACAGGGACTGTCACAGTAGAAATGGGACAACACCCCTACTGACTCAATCTAAAATCCTTCCCCCCTTTCAATTTGCTCAACCATTTCAAGTCACCAAACACATCTCTCACTATCAAAGGTTCTTTTTACTAACTACACACTTACAGACACAATCCCAGTGCAGACCTTCAAATGTTCCCTGTAATAAACTCAGCTCCACTCTGTTGCCAAACTTCTACCTGTTCCCTGTGGCTACTACTGTTCCAGAAATTATAAAGCTAAGGATTTCTCACCTGTCAGGAAAAAATGCTAGTAGGCAGTAGCTTGATGTTTGAACATAATGACTGGCAGGAATTTTACCAAAGAAATATAAGTTTCATATTTAAATTTCAAACCTGAGATTAAATAAACCAATAAAAAGGCTTAGAAGCTCAGGTGCCAAGGTTAGTGAGGGAAAGTTATGCTAAACAGCTAAAATGGTTTCTTCTTCAAAATTTTCAGGTTAATTTACATTGCTGAACCTTTTGGACCTAAGGAATCATACTGATTTACTGCTACATCACTGCAGTCTGACCAAGTCCAGAGGTATTCTGACAATAAGCAGCTTTCAGGACAGGATTTGCTGCTGGCTCCCCCCGTTTTACAATGTTCTACATTAACAATGTCTGTTCAAGTTGGCTACTATGTCTTGCTGGAGATCTGCATGTCAAAAGACTCGTAAGAGATACACAAACAATCTCTCCCCTCCAAACACCCCACACCCCAGACTCAGAAAGATGTAATTGCTTCTAGGAAATTCAGTAATTTAGTACAGCTATTATTAAATTCAGAGATAATTAAATCTCTCCTAACATACTCAATCTTTGAATTGGACATTTAATTTAAAAACGTACTTTTCTAATCTACTCTTCTCAACACAGACACATTCTAGAACCTCTTCACTGTAACTTGTCTCTAACGACTGCCAACAGCAAATTCTTATTCTCTTAATAGCACTTATTTGTCTGGTAAATCTAATTTACCTAAAAATACTTTTTTTTCCCTCAGTAAATCCTCATACAACTGTTCTGTGGAAATACAATGGAGACAGTTAAAACTCACATCCTTCTAACAGGCCATGTTCTGGTAGTGAAATGGGAGGGGTACAAACATTTGTATGCACAAGTTGCAATATTGTACCTTCTATCATTTCCATCCCACTGGGAGGTTTACAATGTCCGGCATGGCTCACAACCCACACGGGATACTGCTGGTTCAGTCCACAATATAAGGCCTGTATAAAGGTCCTGTAATAACCTGCCAGTCCAGGGTTACCTGCCAAAAAAACAAAAAACATACAAGCACAGTCAACATTAACCTTCCTACAGCAAGCATTCTGCTTCAAAGCAAACTAAACAGCATTATACAGCAATTTGTTAATTTATTTTCTTTAGTGCATTTCCAATTTTTGTTTTCCCAAAGTCGGAGGCTATGCTATTCAACTGGTTTAATTCCATTGATCAATGGCATTCATGGGAAGCATTTTACAGATTACACTGAAATGGTAAAACCTAAAACTGAAGTCCAACACAAGAGAAAATCTCTTTTTCCATCAGAGGTCTGACAGCTTGCTCTATCTGTCTAACCATCTATCTATCCATCCCATCAAGCTACAGAAACACGAAGTGAAAATATCACAAAGACTACAGCATATGTCACTTGATCTAGATGTCTGCCCTTCAAATATCTCAGTGTTACCACTTCCAAATATCTCAGTGTTACCACTATAGTCATTCTGATTATACAAAGGGCTGCCCTGACCCTGAAAGAAAGGATGATTTTACTTTAAACTCATTGGAATAAACTTATTTTTCCCTGCTTGCAACTTCATATTCTCCCTGTCCCCTTCCACACCACTGGAGAAGCTCTTTCCTTTTCAACCTTCATGCTCTAGAACCACAGGAGAAGCTGTGCTCTCTCCTGTACCCCATCAGCTTTACAGAGGACTTCTTCGAAGATGCTGGTGTCTGAATGAACACAGCTTGCCCCAGGAGAGCAGACCACCTTGCTCTAAAATCCAGTTTAACAGTGACAATATCAACAGTCAGGTACCATTGCTGAAGTGGAAACTGAAATACTGTCTCAAAGACAAAAATATGTATCTAGGAGGGATTTCAGGACTGCCAAACAAAACTCTAATATCTGTTCCTCCTTTCTTTCTTTCTTTTTTGGTTATCAGTAGTGACATAAGTTGGAGAGTAAAGCCATATGAAGATGAAGCAGAGGTTTCCTAACTTCCATACGATGCATAAAAATTCCACATAGAGATAAAAACATACAATTGCTATATATTTACTGATTTTCCAGAGGAGTTCCACTGATTTCTTGTTATCATTTAGACATCGGGCAAGCCCACCATCATAGTTAGGATTTTTCATTTACATTTCTTTCACTCCCACGTCAGGCAATTCTTAGTTTGGATATCATCAACAGCAAAACGCAACAAGAGCACTACTGTGTAAAAAGGCTGCCATTTTTTAAGACGAAGACATTCCATAATAACACCAATGTATTGCAAAACAAAAAATCCTTCATTAAAATTTTGTCAACCCCTTTATATCCGTCTGATTGCAATAACAGAGGCTGAGCTGTCTAAGTATTGATATGACAGAGAAGAAGAAACAAAGACACAATCAAATTAGTACTTGTGGAAAAGGTGCGTGGAGATAAAAATGGGGTTTATTCCAATTCTTCCCTTTCTGTAGTGGGTATTTTCATATTTTCTTCTTTCCCTTCCACCCTTTTGTTTTTCAGGCAGGACACAGTAAGTTCATCGCTCTCCCAAGAGGCATTCCCTCAGCCCAGGCCTTCCAGAGCAGCCTGTTCACCACTGAGCAGGAGTGTCCCAGGCACCCACAGCCACCTGCAGCACAGACACGTGTAGGAAGTGATGCCACGGCTCACATCGGGGATCATGGATGGGCACAGGAGGGAAGCCTTCCACTCTACGTCGTGTATCTCACATGCTTCACCCCTCACTTACATGTAAAAAGTGTCCCTGGTGGTTTTTAAACCTTAATAAAACTACCGATCTTACAACAACGTTGTTTTTACTGGCGTACACAGCTTTGGAGGGAGAAAAGTAACCACCAAACCCCAGTATCAGTTACTACATATTTCTAAGCATCTATTTGCAAGCTTGACATTAAAGGAGAATTAAAAAAAAAAAATTTGTTGTATTATATAAACTCCAGAATGCATGATCTAATTTTTGTAATCTGATTTCCAGAAAAACAACTTAAAATCCACAAGGGTCACACATCCATACAACTGTATCACGTTTTCATACGTAAAAATATATAACATAGAGGGCCCCAGAGAGAGTAAAATAAAATCTAGACATCATCTGTCAAGTTCCTTGGATTGATGTTACACAGAGGACACACGTCTTTCAGCAAGGCTGAAGATAAAAGTAGCAACACTCCAAAATAAATTGTGCCTTTTGTAGTACAAATGATCACAATATTTTTGGCACTATGCTTTGTCCTGAAATATAATGCAATTAGGAATTTTGAGATCAACGAGTCACAACATTATTCTCTATCACAGCCTTTTTCCTTTACATTTTTCTCTCCTTTAATAATGCAGAACAAGGAAAGGAGAAGAAATGACAGTAGCTGTCTTAGACATTTTGTTGCTCTTTCCCATCATCAGCCAGGTGAACCTAATCCATAAAATCTCAGGATTTGGCCACCAACTGAGGAGCAATCAAGTAAGAACTGCTTAAGGACAATGAGGCTCTGCATCAAATACTATACAAAGCTCAAGACACTAATATTTCTTTGAGGGAAAGGGGATTTTTATCCTGTGATAAATATAATGTGTATTTTAGGCAGGTAAAAACAAAAATCCATAAATGCAAAAGAAATGCCATTTCTGCACTCCTCGTGATCATCTGCTCATGGTAAAAGACATTCTGAGAGGTCTGAGATGTTAGAATTGCTACTGGCACTTTAAAACGTCTTGAAGAGGTATGAATGAGAACTGCTGGCATAAGCAGAAAGGAAAATCAACATGAATTTTAACAGCAAAGATTTCTATAGAGAAATCACCACATGTAAAGCAGCTATAAATTTATTCTTTATTGAACTTGCAATTCCAGTGAAGTTATTGCAGACTTGCACTAACTTAAGTAAATGCAGATCAGCAGCCCTTGCTCTTGAAAGCTGGCATCTACAAGTGGAGAATGTTTATCTCACATTTCTGTAAAGTAATTTTATATGTTTTTACTTGAGCTGCTATCTGTCAAAATACTTTAAAGGGGAACAAACAAAAAAACCCTGAATAGATAAAGATTCTTTTCATACAACGGAGTAATAGTAAGAGCTCATGGAAATAACTGGGGTTCCATATGCACAACAGTGTGTGATCAATAATATTTTGGGCTCATCTACTGCGACTGAAATGTGCTCAATTAAATTATTTTATTTTATAGACAAGGTTAATCACAAAGGTGCCCAGGCAACACAGTGCTCATTTGAGCATTTTACGTATTTCCCAGTACATCAAACCAAAACTGCCTATGCTCTATCACTCAGCAACCAAGTGTCAAAAAATGGAAACCATAAGTAAATTCAGTGTTAACCTCCATGATTTGAAGGTTACTCCAGTTATTTGAATACCACATCAATCCCTGGGCACCTCAGGGCAGCTGAATCATTCATGCACGCCAGCAGATCTCAAGTTGCAGTCATCTGAACCAAGAAGCACATTGTAAGCAGTTACTCTCAACTGTGCTTAATTTTCAACTGCATTTATGTTGTTTCAGGAGTCTTTTAAACAACAGCTGTAAATGGCAACCCTAACAGAAGAAGACACAAAACTACAATACATTGAGCATTTGCTTAATTTGCAGAATATTTATAAGCATTTCATGGGAAGAGTACATCAAATGGACAATTCATACGGTGAATCAGAACAGTGGGGGCACTTTATTTGGTGTACTCATAAGGTGCAATAGCCAAGGGACTCCCGCCTGTTCTTCTCTGTAGCAGACAACATGTCACCCAGTTATTCTACACTAAGCTCAGTCTTTCCACTTTTAATTTGAAGACAGGAATCTACTTGTTCCTTTTCCAATCTGTTACACCCAACCTAACACAGAACAACTGAGTGCAGAGGTTTAACCTTGAGCTATAGTAAAAGGTAAATATTGTCCACTTTTATATACTGCAGATATAAGCTTTCAAAAACTGGAACTACTATTCTTTAATTATCCATGTAATTAAAAATATGAATATTACTTATAAATATGCATTTTCCTACCCTTCACTTTCACACACATTCTTGTTAATACTTTTTCCATCAAATCAGGATTTTAAATGCCATCTGCTTCCTTCTTATGAAGACAGCTAGAAGCAGAGAAAGAACAACTTGTACAATCTGAGTATCTACCCCAGAGTATCACTGCTAAAGAATAACCTTTATCCTGATTTCACAGGATTTCCTATATAACACATCATAAAGTCAAACTTGGCCTGTTTTAAATGAAATACACACTAATATTTGAGATGCTGCACTTCCAAAAAAGAAGTTACTCAGACTTGGTAAGTTCAAAGTTATATATGGTATGCCATCACTGCAATTCAATCAGCTTAATTCTGAATGGCAAATATGTCCATTTAAAAAGTCACAGACTACAGCTACTGCTCATAATCAATGACTGTTTATGACAGCTTACAAATTTTCAAGCATTTTTAATTCTTCAGCAACAGAAAATATTCATGTAAAAGGAAAATAATAATTAAGAGAACACTACATGCAAAAATGTTTCTGATATACACCAAACCATGACAGAAAAGTCTTCTGTCCAGAAAGGCATAGGTCAAAAATATATACAGCTTACTGAAAAGAAATTTAGGCTAAAACATAAAATTAAAATAATTCTTAGCAGTTCTGGAAGGGATGGTTGAATTGAAAAAGATTTATTTGAGTAGTGTACAGTAAAAGGCAAGAGTGGAGGGGAGTGAAGGAGAAGAAATTTACGTGTAGCTAAGTCATCTCAAACCTTGTTTGGAAACAAGCTATTGGGTTCCATGCACTGTCCTGTGAGATGTTCCCCAGTGTTCCCAGTTGTGTCTCCAGGAGCCTGGCCACCTGTGGGAGCACTAGCTGGCATTCAGCCGTGGTGCTTTATGTGCTTTCCAGCAGTTGCTTTCTGCCTGCTCTGGGACCTCAACAGGACCATAAAGAATAAAGGCAGCTACATGAATACAAGAAGGGAAATACACAGCCAGCAGTGGGTTTACAGAGAACTCTGAGGAATTGGAAAATATGCCAGCAATTACCATGTGTTTAATTTTAGAAATAATGCACAGTTTCAGAGTTAAATGTGTATGATGCAGTATTTACATTATAATCTCCTGCAAGAAAAAATGAATGCAGACTTTTAAAAAGAAAAAAAAAGAGCAGTCATAAATCAAACTTGAAATCCAGGGGTGCACAGCAGGACCACACAAAAATCATTTTTGTGGCAATGATTCTCACTGCCTCTTCTCAGAGCTGCCAAAGCTCCCAGCTCCAGCTCGAAGAGCCTAAATGACAAGTTCCTTGCTCAAGGAAACTTAATCTGTCCTTGGCGTCTGACCAGCCACCATGGAAGAAGATGCAACTCCCCTATGTTAACGAATGGAAAGCAGCCCATACAGATGTCAGAAGGATTTAAATGGAGCATGTAAAAAACACAATGATGTTCTCACACTTGGGAGAAAACTGCAGAATCTGACACCACGGCTGATGATCAGCCCTTAAAAGGCAACACACAGGTTTCCCTGACATGCAGGGTCAAGGGATTCCAAATAAAACCTGTCAAATAACATCTGAATGACCATCATAAACTCACAGCAATTAAGCTTTCACCTGTTTGCACATCTAGGGGACTGGCACTCTTGGTCCTGCATCCACTAATAGTCCCTATGCTAGAGGAGCAGCATCAGCCAAGGAGCAAACAATTGCAAGGATGTTGTACAGAAACACATGTGAAAGCTCTGTTTGATCCTCTCTTAACTCTGGAATCGTGAATGTGGCTGGAAAGCACCTTAATATATTTGCTTGGATTATGAAAATAGGGAATCTCAGAAGGATCCAGCCAGCTGTTTGTAACACAGCTTATTAGAAAGGTTTTTCAAGAACATTTCACATTTTTTCCCTATATATACATATATAACACATACTTTTATTAGTTTCATATAGCTATAAATCCTATATTACATATAGGATTTTATAATACACATTCTTTATACACATTTTGCAAAGCCAATAAGCTTTCCTGCTGTTCTCTAATGCTGTTCCACCTTTAGGATAAATGTGGGTCCATTTACCTCTAAAAAAATCCCACAGACAGTCTGATAAACCTGAATTAACCTAACACAGCTGGTTTTGCCCAAGTGACAGTTGTGCCTGAAGCCTGAGAATAAGAATTCCCAGCTAAAAACTGTGACAGTACATGCTTGTTTTCTCACAGGAATGATTAACAGTATGTATCCAGGCAGACAAAACATGAAGTCCAAAATATTGATTTCACCCACTGCAAACCTACTGGACTTTGTGATTAAGCGATATTGCACAGGCTATAAAAAGTTCACAGATGTATTTCAATAGTTACCTCTAATGCCTCAAGCAAAGTAGGTACATAAATACAAAAAAAAAAAAAGCCTAGATTTTATTTTTTTATATGTTTGTAAACTAATATTTCTTGGAAGGAAGTTAAGATCAAGATACAAAACTAAAATAATTGAGTTCCTAATAGAATAGCCATTTTTTCACATTTTTCAAAGGTAGAATCCAGGATTTTCTAGTGCTTACAACTAAATAATTTTTGTTCTACTTTGTCCACAGCAAAAGAAAAATTAAAACATTTAATTAGACCTCCTAGTACACACCTACACATACACAGTCTCTTAAACATCTCCGTAGGCAGATGAAGACAGATATAAGTACTTTTAACATCCCAGAGATGGTTGGTCTGATCCAATCCATCCTAGAACCAACTGATGCTGGCAGAGAGGCTACTGCAAGTTCTACAGTGGGTCTAGAATTCCCAGTGGGAATTTTTCAGCCAGCTTCATGGACTGAAGCAGAACAGGACCAGTAGAAAGCAAACCTCCTTCTGAAAGAAAGAGGGAGCACAAAGGAAGTGCACAAAGAGGAACACGAGACTTGATGTCAAATGGGTTCACAGGAACGCCTATGAAACATCTGAATAACACAACCCTGATGAGACAACAGTGGCAGGAAAAAGACAAAGGAAAGAAAAATAAATAATTCAAACCCAAGATAACCACAAATTATTTGCTTGTGCCGATACACAGCTCTGCAGATTTGATCACTTTTGAATAATATGCAAGGAGGAAGCAAACAATACACCCAAAAGGCAACAGAAAGAACATTTTCAAATATGTATCAGAGATTTTCCTATGCTGTACCACTGATAATAATTACAAAAAAACCCCAAACACATAGGTTTGGGGGCTTTGGGGTTTGTTTGGTTTGTTTTATCAAGATAGCAACAGATAGGAAACAAATATCAACACAGAATACCAAGACAGCTAATTTTAGAATAGAAGACTGAAAATGTGTTTCTGCGTTTTTTGTGTATCAAGAGTGAAGAGAACGTCACACTTGAATACAACAGTCTAAGGTGATTTTGCAAATGAATTTTGCATTTGCATTTTTGTCAGTCTTCAGAAATGCAAGATAAAAGAACAGACTGTTCTGCAGATGGATAAACCAACATTTACCAATCCACATCCTTGCGAAAAAATTCTTTGCACTGACACCACTGCATTTCTGATTGAAGAAAAAAGCCTTGTAGTTGGGGTATTAGTACTAGTCCTAAGTAGATGCTCCATGGAAACTTCAACTGAAACACTTTATTCAGGAAAACACAAAACATAAGTCACTTCCCAAGCATATTTGTTTAGTCATTTGAGGTCTATTATGAAGAGTTTCTGCCTCTTAAGAGAAGGCTGATACAAGATAAAAAATATCTAAAATTTAAAGGTGAAGGGCAGTATGTATGTATCACTATACATTTACTTATTCCTATGGGAGATTTTAAATCCATCACGAATAACCAAGAATTGTTTTCAAAAATGGAAATCAGGACAATGATCAAAATTTTTCCATCATGCCCATAACAGGAAAACAAAAGCAAGAGCTATGACTTAATTTTTGGTTGTACTGTTTTCTATAATCCAGATATTGAACATAATGGATCACATTTATTTCTAATACAGATTCAGTGATCCATAAGAGTTACCAGCAGGACAGAAAAGAGGCTTTGTGTTAACTTAAATTGAAAGAGAATTTTTATTTTTCATTATTTTCAGATATAACTAAGTCAAAAGGTTTAATATCAAGGCAAATCCATATCAGCTCAGGTATTTATGGTAGCAGCTCCCAGGAAGGAAGCCCAGTATACACTGCTGCTGTAGCTTTAAACATTTTAACTGCATTATTTGTACATGATGCACATGGAAACACAGGATTTCCTTCATAGGTAGGTCCTCAGTAAGTAATTTCTTCTTCCCGTCTGCCTCAGACACCCCATGAAGAGAAACAGATCCTTTTTTAAATTGTCAAATCAAGCAAAATACCCTAGAACACAACTTTCCCATAACTCTGGCCAACTCAAGCCACTGCATGCTGCAGGAGAGGGATCACTTCCTCCTCTGATGTTGCTTCCAGCCAGGCAGGAAGGATCCATGCTGAAAACGCCTCATTAGCAGGGAGAGGACACTGGGAGAAGACTGTGGATTGAGAAATTTCGGTAAGTCACTTCAGTAAGTCACATCTGCCACCCAGATTTAGTGGAGGGAAACACTGTCAAGCACAGCTGGATGTTCAACCATCCTGTCATTACTCTGCCTTCTCAAGCTTAACAAGCTCAACTGTGCCAAGCCCCCATCAGAGGTACTTCTGCAGCGCTGGGAAATTAACAAAAGTGGCACATTTCAAGCCTAGATCTGACAAACAGGCCCCTCTTTGCATGAGGAAGTTTTTATTTTTAATGAAAGATTATGTTTTTTTCTTCTCTAAAGACAATGGAAGCTGGTGGGCTGACCCAGTAAACAAAGCTCAACTGTCAGCATATTTTAAAATATTAGCCACAAACAAGTAGTCCATAAGCAACAAAAATAATGGAGAACAGTGTCCTAAGAATTGAATTTTTTAATATATAATAGGAGGTATGACACACACCTTTCCTTCAGGGGGTACTTTACCAGCATGTTATGTTTTCCAGTCAAACGCATTTTGGTATCATTTTGAGTCCCATGTGTCTCAGAAAAAAATTGGAGAAAATTGACTGAGGTATTCCAAGTTTTAAGGGGGTTAAAAGTAGAAATCAAATAGGTACAGACAAATTAGTTTTGTCTGCAAATAATGTTCTCAGGAAGTCAAACTATTTAGCTCAGTAAATAAAGGGGAGGGCCATTTTGTATTTATTCCCATTTTATAAATAAGAAATAGACCAAGTAATCTATAGACCAATAGACCAAGTTAAAGTATTGCTAGTCACTGAGCTCCACCAGCTTACAGTGCCTTATACACATTACCATCTCAGAAAATATATGGTCAGCTGAGCACAAGACTGATCTCATAATCAAGTTATGAATACTGGTACTAAAGAAATGGCTAGAAAAGTTGACAGAAGTGGAAATATCATAGTTGATGACTATTTGGAAATATCAGGAAGATAGAGTTAGGTAGTTTTCTTGTTTGGGGTATTTTTTTTTTTTGTGTGTATATATGCTTTTGCTCCTGTTCAAAGTGCGAATATACAAAATATGGTGATACACATCCCATGCAAGCATAAGAATAAAATGTTCTGCTGTGTTTATGTCTCACTGAAATCAAAACTGTGCTCTTACTTCCTTATCTGCTGGTAAGACTACCTGTATAGGGAAAGGGGAAAACATGTTATTTTACTCTACATAAACCTTTCTACCTGCTTTGCTATGCTACACAAACTTTTAACCCTACAGTACAGTCCGTTCTCATTGATTGCTTTTGTATCACATATACCAGTTACTGGAGAGTAGGAAAGCTCCTTTCCCATTGCCAAATCTTTTTTATTCAGGAAAAAAATAAAAACAAAGAAATGTAAAATACAAATTCTCCATGTCAGAATCTGAGAACTCGGGGTCAAATCCAAAGAGTTGGCAGCTTCATCTGGAGCTGCAGTGTAAACAAAAGCAGAAGCCCTGAGGGAGAGGCATTCTCAGTGAATCACTACCACCTGGTGAGGCTGGTGGGGTACCAGCTCCTTTCAGAGCAGTCTTCAGACAGAGCATGTGAACCCACGTGTACACGCTTCATGTTGTGGACTGACACCGTAATTTATCAACAGAAAGTTCTGTGGCAAGTCCAGCTGAAGGAACTCCCACCTTCTCCCTTGACTGTCGTTCCCACCCTCCCACCACGGCTCACCAGCCCCTGAATTACTCTGGCACAACTCTGTGGGGCCCTGCTCCAGGAAACTGTTCCAGCTGTAGAAAGACCCCAGAAATAAATTTATGTATTTATTTAATTCACAGCATGATCTCTCAAGCTATTGTTCTGGCATAACTGAGGGGTGGAATGGCACAGTGTGCTGGGAACAGGAATACCTTATGCCAGCATTGTTGACAAACAGTTTGGATTGTGAAATAATGGCCTCAGGAAGTTTTTTAAGTGCTTCAAGCACTAATCTCTTAGATTTTCAATATCTAGTCACTCTTAATATACACTCTAGAAACAGTTCCTAACTTCCACACTACTTCAGACTCCGGAGCATCTGCTTTATACCCAACTTCAAGGTTCTAAGAGCTGCCTGAAGGCAAGAGCTCTATGAATGGCCCAATCCTGCTACCCAGTCCCTTCACAGGCTGCCCACACCCAAACAGAGGTTCAACTACTTAAGTAAATAAAAAAACAGGGAATGGTAGAGACTTTCCAGGAAAACTGCTATTACGTGATGCTGATCCCATACAGTCATAACACAGACAGGTGGGATACAGTGAAAGACATCCTTGAAAATTTTAGGAACAGCAGGTAGCTTTCCTGAGCAGCCCAGCAGGCAAGTAATACATTCAAAGCCCCAGGTTGCTTCAATTCCTGTGCTGCAGGTGAGGTCATGATAAAGAGCACAGCATTTCTCTTCCTCTCTCAAGGAAAAGGCTGCAGATTCGCTGCCATCCTCTCCAAGAAGTCAGGCAGGATGTTTTACAGTGAATACTCTGCTCAAGTATAGTATCTTCGGTTTAATTTCAAGCACTGGAAGTCCCACAGAACAGATGAATGCTGCTGCTAATCCAATACGTAAAAGAGAAATCTTTCTTAAATAAATAGAGTGAGTATCTGTGTACACATAGAAGGAATTCTGCTTAGCTGTTTGGATATGAACTGCATATAACCAGGACAGAATTTTAGGTGCAAAATTTAGACTTTTTTTGGTTCCTGCTGATTAGCCACATGTGACTCAAGTGTGTCAGCTGGACTAGATGCCATTCTGAGCTCCATAAACCTCCACATGCCTTGTCAAAGGAGCCAAGACTCCAATCAAACAAGATTTATAAGTTGATTCCCTGGACCAAGTGTGTTAAATAACACCATCTTTACTTTTGAGCACCCAAATTTCCCTTTTTCTCTGCTCCATTGCTTCAGCTGAGGATGGACAATAGCAGCACTGCTCCCCTTGGGACGATATGGTCAAAGTATGCAAACGTAGTAGAACTCATGAAACTTCTTGTATCTCACACTAGTAGAGGTATGTGAAGATAAACACATATTGCACAATGTTAATATGATGGAAAATATACATCCACATAGGAAAAAGCTTTTCAGCCTCAGCTTTAGGTCATCAGAACTATGTGATACAGGATTAACCAAAATAAAGTGTAAGTCAGTGTGAAAAAAGGGGTCTTATATAGCTTATTTCAACATTAGTACTACACTTACTGTAACTAAAGCAGTTACACTTTATGACTTTCACTTAAAAAATCTCATTGCATGTAGAAGCATTCAAACCTCCAAAATCCGAAGTTAAATGTATGATTCCTTTAAAACAAGAAGTATTTTTATGTGATGAGTTATTTTCCTTAATGTCCTTTGGGTATTTAGTGCTGTACACTAGAAGGTGATATATGCCCTGGCACAAGAATTTCTCACAGTAAGTAAGAGTGGAGCTGCCCATGGAGCTGGCCAATGATTTAAACATTTCAAGAGAGGAAGTATTTGTTGCCTCACTCCATGTAGCTGTGCTTTACTATTAATTTATTTACTTAGTGTTAGCTGACTGTAAGTGAATGCTACCTTGGGCAATTGTATAATTACAAATGTTGTAAACGTGAATGAAGATTTGTTTGGTCGTTTGGGACACAATTTGTGAGGATGGCTATCCACTGAAAAGCAATCCAGTGAAAAAGCTGGGAACAGAACCCCCAGCACTCCCAATTGTTATATTCTCCGCTCAAATTGGACTTCCTTTATCTCACTCCTCCTAATGCAAGTAAAAGGCATTTTTATGATCCTCAACAACCACCATAACTGATTAATCACTGTCACACAGTCTAATTAAAGTACTAATTGTTTTTCTGATACACAAAGTAGAGAAACAGTCAGTGCTTACCTGTCCATTGAGATGAGAGCCTGAAGCCTGTACATACATGGTATAACCGGCTATTACAGAAATAAGCTTGCCAAAACCCACTATTTTTCTAATCTTTAAAACAGCTCCCTCTTCTGGCATACTCTGTCTGTACTGTGTTTACCATACTTTGTTCCTTACAATTTTTAATTTGATTCTTAGCACTTAACAAACCCAATTTCAGCGTTAAGACCCTCACTGTGCAGTGTGGCTGTGAAGGCAATCTACAGCTTTTGAAAGGGCAGCTAATTCTAATCAAGCACTTATATAAGATTATCCATAGACCTATCTTTACTGCCTTTTGAAGGTACCCCAAATCAATCCAGATCAGATCCAACACATGGACAAGGAGCTTGGATGGCGAGTCCATGGGTCACGTTTGCAGGATCCCTGCATTTGGAAGGGATCACCCAAGATCTTGTAGTCCAACCCCTGCTCACGCAGAGTCAGAGCAGGTTGCCCAGGTTTGCACACAGTCAAGTTTTGATTATCTCCAGAGCTGGAGACTTCACAACATCCCAGGGCAACTCAAACCCTCAGCAGGCAGAAATGCTCATGGCTGTACCCATCCCAACCTACTGGTTCTACAAACTACCCAGAAATTTATACTACTCACTTTATCATCTTAATTAGGTGTTCACTATTAGGCTGGGTAAAATCAGGCCTTAGAGTCCCTTTCTGCACCAAGTGACAAGGGCTCAGCCTGACCCCCCAAAAAATCACACCAATGAAACACCAAGCAAAAAAGCAAACAAACAAAAAAAAAAAAACAAAAACCAAAAAACCCAAACCACATGAAAGCTCTCATAATCATGATGACAGTGACAAAACTGCAGAGGTAACAGATGAGGACAGACATTTTTTCCTACTGTTGATGCTCTGGTACTGTTCATTCAAGAAAAATTCAAATCACAAAACCAAAGGAGGAAAAAAGCAACTTTTACTGCCTAATGCATTCAGACAGAACAGGTTCTCAACTTTGTTCACAGAGTTGTCGCTGGAGCTCGTTCAATGACTGTAAACACAAAGCATACATGACCCAGAACTAAGGAGTCCCCTTGCCCAGGAGGTGAGAAGTCATCTTTTCTCTTAACCTGGCTGTCCATTGCCAGCAACACTCCCCTTTCCTCCAGTTTCAAAGGCAAATTCTGAACACTGCTGTGTCCTGGCAGAGGAGACCCTGGCTGCCAACTTAGAAAGCACTGTCTGAGAAGATAAAGTATCTTCCTTGAGTAACTCAGTGGTCTTGACTCCAAAACCAGATTTTGCTTCACATAAACAGTTCTGACCCATCCACGTTAAATGCCAAGATTCCATATAGGATTCTGTATTACATCCTGGCTAAGGCTGCCAGAAGCTACACACTGCAAACTCATCTGCCGATATCGAAAGTCCAACTCATTTCTTGCAGACAAACAGTTATAACACACAGATTACATACCAACAAGTCCATTTAATCACATGAATTTTGTATAAATCAAAGCCCATTGTAAAACAAAACTGAAGAGAAATTGGAGTAAACATACTTTACACAGTTTGTAGAATGAGGAAACAGATTCTTTTATTATTAAACAAACCCTTGGTCTCAGTGGTGACAGAAGACCTCTGAAGAACCATTCATTCCAGTAACTGCTGAGCAGAGTAAATGATTAATAACTTTCAAAAAGCTGGTTTAGTGGGAGCAAAAAAAACAAAACAAAAAGGAACTAAGCTTTAGGGCTATACAATTAGTTTTATTGTAAAGTATTATTATATAGTGATTCTAACTTTTCTTATGCAAATATTGAGCGTGATGACTGTTAAATAACAAAACTAGACAATGTACTGAAAGCTTTTCAGAGTCCCTGTATTACAGTCAAAAATAGAACGTCAAAGACTTTAAATCTATCAGGATGTCTCATCTCAAGGGAGAACACATTAAAGGCTTGTCATAATCCAAGTAAATTGTTTGCACTGTTTTCACTGCTGAAAAATAGCTAAGTAGTCTTCAAGTGAAACAGTGTTGTTGATGTAAGCTGATGTAACTACTTCTAGGAGAAGATGAAAAGATGAACATCCAAGTCCCCACCTTCTGTTGTGTATAAGCAATTCTTGACTCAGGAGATAAAATTTTTATATTTTAACAAAAATGTTGGGTTAAGTCCTCATAGCCCTTAAACGTCACCAAGTCACCACATGAATTGATAAAACAATAAGATGATCCAATAACCCAGCAGCAATCCAACTGAAAGCAGGCAGATCAAGAGACTTGGCAAGCATAGGGAATACTCTGCATGCAGGCCAAAGAACCAGATTCTGAAATTATTTCTGTATATTAATGAATGAAACTTGTGTCACATGCTTTACCACAAAGAATGTTATTTACATTATACATTATCAACTGTGAACTAAGCTTCCCAAGTACAAGAGTGAAAACAGCAAAATTGCTTTGTTTTTACAGCAATGGTAACACAAATTAGGAAGTCTGGAATGAAGGTATTCCAATGCACTCCTGCAATGAAATGCAAGAAAAACTTTAATGAAAAGCAAAACATCATGAACTAAACAGCATGGTGGTTTTAAAATTTGTACAGTATTTATTTACAAGGTTAAATGTTTCATAAATATACAGACATAAATAGACAGATACTCTTAAAACAGTAACAAAATATTCCATTACACTTTGTGGATTCTGGTTTTCAATGAACACAAGCAATGTTAAATATTGCTGTAGTGGATTTTGTACTTCACTGCTAATTTTACACTAAACAAACACTGCAAGGGGGAAAACAGACCTTTAGGACACAAGAGGAAAAACAGTTAATTTCTGTCTTTTCCATAACGCCTACATTTCCAGAAAACGATGGACCTGATCCTTTAATGTTATGCTCATTAAATGTTACATTTAATGTTACTCTCATGAGTAAATCTCATCAATTTTAACAGAGAAGAATTCATAATAAGAAAGGCAAACAAGTGTACACATATATTCTGGACTGAGGAAAATTTGGACCTTACACACAGTAATTACTTTAGTGGACACATTATTACTCCTATACAGAGGTTTTGCTTACATAAGGAAAAAATGTGATAGAACAAAAAAGGGCATATTAAACGTTTCAACTAATAAAGTAAAACTTTATTTAAATTTTAAGTTCACACAGACTGCCATTAATAAAACAACATTAGCTTGTTGCAGTTAAATGAGATTGAACTCTGCTGCATGTTCTGTATTCCAACCCCTTCAAGCACAGCAAGCTGTCAGTCCTCAGGAGACAGAATCCTGCCTCATTAAAGTCAATGGGAATTTTGCCATTGATTTCTGAGTAGAAAAATGTTTGGAGTTAGCTTTCTCTCTCTCCCCTCCTTTTAAAAAAAGTAAGTCAGACCAGAGAGAAATCCTCCCCGTTCCAACGAACATGACTAAAACACAGAAAGAAAATAAATATACAGGATTTATTCTAAAATGTCTGGCAACAATTCGATTCCAGCAGAAGCCGAGAATTTTATCATCTTTCTTTTCAGTAGCCCCCAAACAACCCAGTTTTGTTTGACTACATATTAACAAAATCATACGCATGAATTTCGTTAGGACTGGAAAAGTCTGTACCAGAGCAGTTTAATATGCAGAGCAGGATAACACATGCAGCAGAACTAACCACCTTCAGTTCAGATCACTCAATGCTAGGCTGTGCATACTCTCCTTTTCTGAGCCAGACTTGCCCCTGTCTGGATATTTCTTCCCTTGACTTGTCCCAGGCTGTCCCTTTGCCCCTCTTTCCTGCATTCCATAGAGAGTCTCAACCAGGGATACACGCCTTTCGAGTGTGAAAATTGCTGGACTCCAGAAGGGTTCCACAATGCATACTTGGGAAGCTACGAAGGGGAATGCTATCGAACCCTAACTGTTTAGGTACACAAACACGCTGCCAGATGACCCAATGTCAGGAGTTCTCCTAAGGCTGTGTTTTTTGTGTTGGCAGGTAAGCCTTCCCTTGAAGGCTAAAAATGAGGCATATACCGGCAGGGAAAAAACCCAAACATTTGATTTATGAGAAGCAAAACTGGACTTCGTAATGCCAGGTTCTAGTCAGCTCCCTGCCAGCCACAGCAAGAAGCTCAAGTAACTTGATTCACTACTGAATTTGGGCATCTGAAGTGAAGAGAGCATTATTGTGGTTGCTGTGGTTTTAAATTGTGACAGAACTTCCAGTTTGTTACCAAGATAATTCTGAAATAAGAGCAAAACCATAAATCAGCTGCTTGCAAAAGCTTGCAGACCATGACAAAAGCACACTGAATATTTCACTGATGTCCGTTTCTGGAAACCTACGTCGTTAATATAGGATGTTATTAAGCAGTCTTCACAGAACTGTTCTGCAGGAAATAAGCTCCATGTAGCCCTGCCACTACATTTTCTCGCATGAAAAGTTTCCTATGATGAATATGGAGACCATACAGTGTGTGTGTATTGGTATATTTTGAGCAGAATTTAAATTTCACTGTCACTGGGTTAGAAGTCACACTATTATTCAACTCAGAAGGCAGGGTACATAAAATCATTGTGCCCAAAGAAACTAACATAAAATATTCCAAGGGCCTTCCAAAAGCCTTGCAAAAAAAACCCTGAAAAATTGAACCCGTGCTCACTTTCACCACTAAGTAAAGATCAAGCCATACACTGTCCCATAAACAGCAACAGGGTCCACAACAGTGAGCCAATGTTGTGGACAATCAAAAAAAGTCATTATTGGCACCACTCATTCTGTGGGAAGTAACCAGAGTATCCAATACATTCAAATAAATCATAGGAAGCATTAGAAATCTGCAAACTCTAAGGCAGTGAAGGAGTCACAACATCTGAGCTTGAGTAGGCTTGAGCTCTACTTTTGCTAAAGGCAGAATTCATACAGTTCACTGGCAGACCTCAATGAATTTAGGACTTCTCCATTAATTTTACCATATGCTAAATAAAAGTTTAGACCTCTCACTTTAGGATGGTCACATTTAAATAGAACTGTACAATGCTCAATGAGTTCATGTGGCTCAGCATAAAAATTCAAGTGCAAAAATCTAAGTTAAAAACCATTTGCTATTAAAAAAACCCAACTTATAAAAAACTACTGGATCCAGAATTTTTCCTCTAATACTGTAACTTTCCTTTTTCAGTTGGCACACAGCTGACATTGCAGTAACGCTTCAACATGCAAGATATAAATGGAAGAAGAGTAATGGAAAGAAACAAACTAAAAACTGCAACGCTCCCAGCCAACCACGACCACTGAGAAAACGAGTGAGACATCTTAATTTCTCAGTACTACCTTATGGCACAGTTACAAGTACCAGCAGTAACAGTAGTAATTGAATGTAACAAAAAAAGTCACCATTGCAATCTTAGTGATACACATGAGCCAAAATTTACCACTTAAAATAGTGAGATATTTCATACTGAACCTGAACATCAACACACTTCTGGACTTAAACACAAAAAGACCCTTACCGGGAATAATCATGAATAAAAGCCGGGGTAGATTTTTACTTTCATCTTTTGAGAGGTCTTTCCAGGGCCCACACTTTAAGACATGGGTAGCAGCTCCACAACAGTAGATAAATTCTTCATGTAATGGGACTGACTCTTCTGACGGCGACCTCATGTTTGCTGTGAGGCAGAATAAGGCACTGTTATAACAGGTCAACAAACATTTACATGGTTGGCTCTCTGCTATTGTACCTTCCCACAGAATAATTGCAAAAAAACCCACCCAAACCACCCCCCTCCCCTGAACAGCTCTCATATCCAGTAAACTGAGGTCCAATTCAGTATTTGATGTTTGAAGAGAGTGTAGAAGGGGATACATATTACTACTGTATGAAGGCACCTTTCAGTTTTGTCACAGAAACACACGGTGATGAACTGGACAATAAGATCTATTCTACCTTAAAAGCAAATAATTTTAAATTTCTTAATTCATGCCATCCAGTGAAAAGATTTATCTGAAACCCACCCAAAGGCAAACAAAAGAAAAAACACCAAACACACTGAACTACTGCATGACTGTCTTTACAAGTTCTGTGTGCCTCATGATAAATCTGGATATTGGTGCATACCACCATGACCTTTAAACCATCAAAAGCATCTAGTTAAGGATAATCTTAGGCCTTTCAACTATTTTTGTTTAGTGAAAAAGGACCATTCATTTTTCAGTACAACAATACAAATTCTATTTCCTAGTCAGTTTGTGAAGTTTTAGGCATGTAAACCAAAGCCTAAAAAGATATACAAAGTTTGCAAGTCTATTTAGGCACTACCTTCATAAACAGTCACTGGAAAATTCCCTGTACTACACACCAGGACGGGAACAGATCTGAGTGAAATTTTAAGTAATGACACTCGACAACATTAAAAAAGTATACTTGAAGAAACAACATTTCTTCACTTCCTCCAGTTTTAATCTGAAGTTTTGAATTATTTAAGGTAAAGAATACCCAATGCAGAAAAGACAGATAATGTTGGTTTGAATTAGCAAATACTACCCTGAAAAAAATTTAGTACAAACAAACAACACTTCTAGAGAGAAGGGAGAAGAGTTCTTTGATACTTTCAATTACAATACAGCTCTCTGGATTAAACTTTTCCCCCTACCTCCCTATTTCACCCCACTCCCCCCAGAAAAGAAGGTTTTTTAATGACAAAGGAGACACTTTTACTACTTCATTATTTGCCATGTTGTTGTCTTTGAGCAACTAAAACGCAAGTAAAGTGAATTTTGTCAAACTATAAAAAGGTGTATTCTTAATGCATTATTCCTGCTTTTATTTCTTTATTATTTGAAGCTGAAAGAAGCTAAAACCAGTTCTGACAGAGAAATCCAGTTACTCCAACAACCACAGTAAACGTTAAGCTTCTCACTCCTTTTCTGAGGTGTTTACAATTCAAGAAGCAAAAGTAACCAGTCCTTACCCAATAAAGTAGGTTCCATACAAAGTTTCTGATCATGAAATCTGTTGCAAAGTTTCATTTTGACTTGATTTCAGGGAACAACTCCAAATGGAAATCCCACTGACAACTCTTCATTCACAAGAAGGATTTGCAACGTAAGTCAGAAGTTAAGCAATGAAGAAAACTCAGCAATGTATTCTGGACTGGAGTGGTAGCATTTTCAGGTTCACACAGACTTCTTGTACTAGCTTTGGTAAAGGTTTTAACTTCTAATTTTAAATACACACAGTGTTGCAGTACCTGAAAGGAAGACTGCACACTGGAGAAGAAATGGTTCTCTAAAAAACTGCCCGTCTGAGACAATCCCAAAGTTTCCTAGTACTAACTCTATGTAATATCCGAGGGATTTTTTATTTATTTATTTATTGTTGGGTTTTTAATTTGTGACTCTATGGCCTTTGGTAATAGAGATGGACAGAAGACAAAAACGGAGAAAAGACAGTGGATGTGCTCCTAGCATACTGCTCAGGTCTGTTTTAAGATCAAATGAGTAATACCCAAAAATGCCTCTGGATCTCCTTCCCTCTTCTTAAATGAAGCTTTGAAGAACAGTTTTTCCATTACAGGCATCTATCTTTGGCATGAATTGCCTGCATTTCCCCTAGAAATATCTTAAGATGGCCTATCAATTTCCAAACAGATGTAACAGGCAGAAGTCTCAAGAGATGAGGTTCCTATCAGCTCCGTCAGGTGGTAGAGTGGGCACAGTTTGTGCCCCAGTAGCAGTTTCAAGAATGCTGAGGAGAAAACAGAACCACAAACTTGACCAGTAGGAGTTTCACATGAATCATCACAGAGTCAAAGAGATGCAACCACTTAGGAAATCAGGCCTTATTACGTCCCATGCAGGTTTTTTTCCTTCTCTTCAACCCCTCTTCATGAATTCTCTAAACATATGCGGGAAAAGTATTACAAGAAATGCAGCTTCTATCAACAGTACTTCCTCTTGTTACAGAACTTTGGTTACAGAATACAGAAATATGGGCTTTGACTGACAGGGCTTTAGCACTAGATTAACACACCCTTAATGTAGGTGTCTACCTGAACGCTAACTCCTATTACAGGATACAAAGATTTGGGAGTCAGTGTATGGCCTGATCAGGGAACAATCATCCCCTTGGTTTTCACCTCAGGATGAGACAAATCCTCCCCTGGTTTGCAAAGACTATAACGAAAACTGAGACACACACTTGCACTTGCAAACCAACACATATATTTAGGTGTTTTACTACTGATCCGGATGCCACCTACAGTCATTTTTTTCAGACAGGAATATTTGAAAACAGAGTTATCCACAAACAGCACATTACTTCTGCCATATGACTAAGTCTCTTCATATTCATCTTTGGTTCAACTGACCCCAAAGTAAAATGCTGATTGCAAAACTAAGTTTCCTTTGCACACATTGTGCTAATTATTTATGCAACTCTCCTGATAGCATATTTTAACTGCTCCATCATACACTATTACTTGGACTTGGCATTTTATTTAAAAGATAGCTTGGAAATAACAAAATTTGTGATTTGCATTCAAAAGAATGTTTAGTGACAGAATTGTCATAAACTGAGACTAGCACCACATAATATAATTAGAGTCAGTTGATAGTTGGCATATAAACTATCCAATAACAAGACAGGACAAGCAGGCTGGTGTACCTGAAGCAAGAGACAGAATGGTAACCACAAGGGTAGAGTTGCATAAATCAATGATGAAACCAAAACAAAGGAGAAAGGACTATTGATGCAGATTTAACAAAAAAAAACATAAGAAATACATCCCAGGGTTTCCATGGCCAGGATTACTCTGAGACCACTCTCTATGCCTTCTGGTAAGTCACAATAACATTGGAACAAGGTACACAGGAAAATGGTGGAATCACTACTTCTGGAAGCATTCAAAAGTGTCTGGATGTGGCACCTGGGGACATGGTTTAGTGGTGAACATGGCAGTGCTGGGTTAACAGTTATACTTGAGTCTGACTTAGAGCTCTTTTCCAACCTTAATGATTCTATAATTGTGAAACGTGCCTGAAAACTGCAAAGAAGGCAACCACCATGCCCATGTTGGAGTGTGCAGGGAGCTCTGGGCCAGTCAGCCTCAGTTCACAGAAAGTTATCAAACAAAATCACTCCCAAAGTTGTACTCAAGCACATGAAACAGCCATTAACTTGCCAGCAATGTCTTTCAAGGATAAGTGTTGGGCAACAATGTTCAATGTCTTCATTGAACACCTACACAATGAGACAGGAGGCCCTCTCAGCAGGTTTGTGAATAATATCAAGGGAGGAAGACGCACCAACTGAAACACTGGAGGGCAGGGCTGCTATCCAAATAGGCAGCTGGAAAAACGGGAACTACATGAAAGCCCAAGGCAAATGGAAAGTTCTTGCACCCAGAGCTCAGTAACCCCATGTAGCAAGATGGGCTGGGGGCTCAAAGGTTAAGAAGCAACTTTCCAAAAAACACACTAGTGATTAACAAGCTGGAAATGAGCCAGTAGGGTGCCCTTGCAACCATGTGTATACAAGACTGCATAAAAAGGAGTAGCCAGCAAGTTTTGGGATGTGATTATCTTCTCCTGTTTGGCATTGGAAAGACTGGAGTACTGTGTCCACTTTTGGACTCCTCATTCAAGCACGACATCAATATACTGGAGAGACTCAACTAGATGATATGGACCTGAAGCATGTGATGTACATCCAAAGGACAAGGAAAAACAGTCAAAAGTTGCAATGAAGGTAATTTCAATTACAAAGGTTTCCCCACATACACATTGAGGATTATTAAATAATGAAAGAAATTGCACAGAGAGGCTGTGGAATCTCCAACTGGAAAACGCTTTCAGCAACCTGACCTACTTTGCCCTTTTCGAGAAAGGAGCTGGACTACAGCTTAGGAATAATGTACAGAAGTTGATGTATGTAAATTCCTGAGACTGAACCTAGGTACACCTTAAATTGCCAAAATAATTGGTTGATCCAATTGCAAGGCTGCTGCTTATCAAAAATCACTGTAAATCAGGGGAGATCTTATTGCTAGGAAGAAAAAAAAAAGGCGAGGTAAAAAAAGTATCTAAAATTATAACCATTTTCCATCAAAAAAAGTAAGAAGGAGCACCCAAGGCACTGTAGGCTGATCTGGCTCAGCTGAGTCCACAGAAAAATCACAGGAGTATGTATTCTGTATGTTCTTCTAATCATATAAAAAGGTTATTCTTGAATAAGAGACCAATTTGCCAATGGCAAATCGTGATCAAGCAACACAATTGCTTCAGTGATAAAATACTTGGCTACAAGAATGAAAGAAAATACGTAGATGTAATGCACATTGTCTAGTAAGAATTTTGGCACCATCTCCCACTGCATTCTCCTTTCTAGGCCTAGGAAATGCAGGCTCAATAAACTGACTTGCATAGTTCGAAAACTAACTGAATAAGCTGAAAAGACAGTCAGCTACTGGTTGTCAGCTGAATGTCAAGTAATCTTGGGTCAGTACTGGAGCCTACAAAGTCCAACATTTTCATCAGGAACCTGGATGGTGAGACATAAAGAGCAAACAATGCTAAATCATCTGGAATGGTGGAGACAGCTGGAGTAGAGCTTCAGTTCAGAGGGCTGTTTCCTTGAGAACCTTAAGGACTGGGCTAACAGATCCCTTATGAATCTCAACAGCAGAGAGCACAGAGATCTGCCCCTGGAACAGCCATGCTTCAGAAGCAGCTCAGAAGTAACTGGCTGAGCAATAGCCTTGCTGGGAAAGATGTTTGTCATGATGGATGACAAACAAAGGCACCAATGCACACAGCAAGGCAAACTGTGTATCAGATTGAAATTTCAAAAGCAAGGCCAGCAGTTGCATGGAAGTTACTCTTCCCTTCTATTCAACAGGTAATGAGGACATACCCGTAACACTGAGCTCACCTGTGTTCACCCCACCAGGTTAAGAACACAGGGAAACTTCGGAGGATCAAGTAAATTTCCAGGCCAGAGGTTTAAGGAAAAGCTTTATGAATTGTGCTTTTTCAGTCTGCCAAGATCTAATCAAATAGCAACCTAGAGCCATTTGAAAGAGACCTGCAAAAGCAGCACAGCCCAACTTTGCCTTGCAATGGCAGATGGTAAAACAAGAGGCAACAACCACAAGTTGTGTCTTGACAGTTCAATGCACCATAAAAAAACTGAGTTGCTAAGGAGGCAATGGAAGATTGCTAGGAAGGCGGCAGAACCTCTCTTGTTGGAGGTTGTTAAAACTCAGCTGGACAAAACAGTAATTTTCATCTGAAGGATGGACTAAATTTTCTGCAGAGTTTTCTAGAAATCAACAGTGTACAAACCTTATGGCCCTAAAACATCAGGAAGAATAAAGCGTGTAAGGTACAACAAGGATCTCAGCCAATTCTTCTAGAACCGGAGCAAATGCAGAGTTTCATGCATACAGTACATGACAATAATTAAGTATATAGGTCAGAGAAAAGAAATCTAAACTAGCCTAGTCCTCCAAAAACATAGGAAACCGAAGTAGATGTACTCTGAGGATTAGCTGTATCACTTAAATAAAAAAAGAAACCCTTCCCTAACAGATGATCTTACATGATTGAATTCAACATCACAATGGAAAAGAATAACTGGAAAAATAGTGAGATTCCTTCAGCTGCCTGCTATGCTAAGGCTCTGACAATTTCTGCAACAATACCCTCAGAAGAGAACCCTCCAGATCTGATGTACACTCCTTGATTTGCAGACTGGAACTTAGACGCTTATAGCTGAGACCTAGAAACAGAAGTGACAGACTGACTGACCCGGTAAAAAAACAGCAAAGAGGAACAAGGGATAGGGGGGACGACATGATGTGTCAGATGAGGGGCAACACGACACAGGATGCCTAGCTCTCATCAAGGATTTATTCAGACAAACTACAAACAATGGATGCCAGATTGTCTAAGGGAACACAACAAATACAGGCCAAAGACTTTGCAACCTGTTGTGACACTAGTCACAAATCTTGACTAATTCTGTATAAGTAAAGCAGCAGCAGCAGCCAGTAGCACATAAAAATGAAACATTTCTTCATTGTACTTTGCAGTACAATTCTCTGTCAAAGTTATATACTAATTCCTTTTGCACTAGCTCTGAATTATGTCAGGTGTTATTTGTAAAAATGAGCAAAGCTAAAAAGTTAACATCTCAAATGAAGCAATGTAGTTATACAATAGAACCCAATAAACCTCAAACATGTCTACATGGGGCAGTTCAAAGCAGCAGACTGCTTTTCTCTAGAACAAGTGAAGTAATTAGCCTTGTTTTTAGGGATATACCTAGCGATCCAATGTCTTCATTTGTTTTGTTCCTGTATCATTATCCACATGCCCCTCCCTCAAGCAGTAAAACAGCTGAAGGAATTTCACTGATGACTGTGCAAAAATATCAGTGAAACATGTGGAAATGGGGTATAGCTTACTGAAACTTTGGGCTGCAGTGATAAAAAGCTAAAGTGCAGAATGAAAACGGGAATCAGTTTTCATTTCTGCACCTTGTTCAGAGACAACATACAGGGGACTCTGCACAGACCTAAGGAGAGAGAAACCTAGTTTTAAGAACTGCACCTACCTGCAAGACCTTTGTATCATCATAAAATTTGCATTTTATTACCACTAATAACCTTGTAGCAATGATCAAGGAAGTGCATACTGTCCTCATAGAAGGGGAGCAGGGAAAATGATTTCTGGGTATCAATTTTGTACAGGACAAGTGGTCCCTTGTCAGTGCCAAACATGGAACTAGTTATTGAGACAGCTTTTCAGCAAAGCAGCATAGGACTCACAAATCAAAAAACTGTTAGCTTGGGAAGGCCCATTTGTGGATTCAAACCAAGAATAGATGGATCCCTCACCAACCTTATTCCAACATGGTGCTTTGGTCTGATATGAACAATTTCAAAGGAGTTTTGGGGGTAAGGAATCACGAAATCAGAAAATATGTTCAGATTACACAATTAATCACGTCCACATTGGTCTGGTACAAAATTATTCAACAGAGAGGGTGATTAAAACCCTGGGGTAATGGATTAGGAGGGTACACCATAACTTTTAACCAATATTTATATCTCACTGACAGTTTTATTTTTAAGAAGTTCAGCATGTACTAATGACTACAAAAAAAATGGAGCTCTTGTAAATCATCATAATAGAACTATTACAGCACTCAGTCTCCATTTCCACACTACTCTCAAGAGGATGAAACAGCAAATGAAAGACTTCCACAGGGATCAGGTGCAATGGCAACCTCTATGAAAGCAGTCTGAAAGCATCAGCTGTTGGTCTACAGCACTCAACAGTCAACAACATTCACTGCAGTTCTGGCAACAAGGCACTAAGTTTGATGTCTGGTCTCTCTTTCTCCTTTGGTAATCACAGACCTCAGTTTAACAAAGGTCTCAAAACCCCAGTTATGCTTCTCCAGTGCTCAAAGAGCACAGTCCATGCCCCTTTGTTACCAGGTAGATCAAAACTCCTCCATTTACCATTGTAATTTGACACTCAATTAGAAACATGGAGCACTGGAGTCAGAGCAAAAATAAGCAAACCCTGGTGTGGCTGACAGTCCCTGAGGCTTCATACAACACCAGCAACTATAAATGTATCCAAAGAACAAAGACATGACATTCTAAAAGCAGAATACGTTTTATCAAACACATTTCAGACGACAGTGGAAGAGGTCCTACCCACAAGGTCCTGAATCATACCCAGATGGTCACTTTTACTT
Organism: Lepidothrix coronata; assembly: GCF_001604755.1. Classification (NCBI taxonomy): domain Eukaryota; kingdom Metazoa; phylum Chordata; class Aves; order Passeriformes; family Pipridae; genus Lepidothrix; species Lepidothrix coronata. The sequence continues at coordinate 685,505 of NW_016690219.1, forward strand.
TCTCAAAAGAGCTAAAGCGTCTCAAACTGGTTGTGAACTGTTCAGAGCTACCAACATGAAAATTATCCAAAAAGAGTTCAAGTTTGTCTTGGTTTGTTTTTTCTTCAAGTAACTTCATAAACATAATTAGGTTGGGAACCCCATGGATTACAAGAAAGTGGTAGGTATGGTCCCAGGAAATTCCCAATTTCCCAGTCAATATGCAGCCCTGATGATAAAGCAAAGAATGTCCATGACCTAAAAAAGAAATTAGCATGCAAGTTGTTGCTTAAAGAAAAAAATGAACTCAGGAAAGTAATGACAGTGTCATTTGAATGAAAGCAAATAGGATGGTTTAATTTGATGTAATATGAGGTATTTTCCAGAACAGAAAGTGGGATTTTGGGAAACTTTTTAGTGCCAAAGGAAAAAAAAGTTGTTCATTTGCACATAGAATTGAGATCTACTGGAGAAATCAAGTAACTTTCAAGGACAGCTTTCCCTCCAAATACTCCTTTAAAGTATTGGATGCAGAGAAAAAACTTGGGGATTTTAAAACTGAAACCTCAAAGAGGGATAAACAGAAGGTGGTGAGCATGAATAGCATGTGGGTATAATAAATATACTTTAAGTATATGTTCTGAGATTAAACTGCAATGCTAGGAAAACCTTGGTCAAATAAAGACAGAATATCTATGTGAAAGAACCTAAAAAGCTGCTGCTGAAGTACAACGTCTATGTGGTAAGAAAGGTTTCCCGGGGAGAAAAACTATGCCAGGTCTCTTCTGACCAACAAATTTCAAAGGCAGAGCAGACTCATGTCAAGAGAATCTTGTAAATAAACTTTCCCAGCTGCCTGCTACATTAGAAAGTCAAAAGCAGATAAATCAGTTTGGAAATCTAAATCAGTTAGCATGAGAAAATTGTCACAAATACAGTAAAGTTTGCAAAGTATGCAATTTGTTTATTTATGTTGAACATCAGTACTTTGGGAGCCACTGGGCAAAACTGAAATGTAACACCATGATTACAGACTGGGTTAAAATCTGGCTGAAGTTAGAGGTGGGAATGTTATACTTCTCAAACAAGAATCCATCATGCTTAAGTTTGGATACAGAGAAAAGTAACATTAGTGGCCTTCAAATTTCAGCACATATCAACACACAAAACAGAGCACGTTCAAAAGTTACGTGAATTATGGGGGAAGACATGGCCTTTTTGCTTCAAAGGAGAGAGAGAAATATCAAAATATATTGCAAAGAAAAAAAAAAGTGAAGGAACAGGTAATCAAGGACACACAGGAGAAGAAACTGAAAATAGTATTGAGAGAGAGGAACATACACATGCAAATAGGTTTGCTTGTGGTCTAAGGTTTTGGATAAAATGCTTGCTCACGAAACAAAGATGATGCTTCTTTGCCATTTGATTCCTATTATCTCCAGGGAAAATGAGAATTTTGCAACTTTTCTAAAGAAAAAAAAAGGCAAAGAATTATTTGGCTTTGCAACCATATGTTCTATATTCTTATTTTTTCTCCTACTACAAAAAAACCACAAGCCCCACATTTCTGTTGGACAGTTGTTTAAGTCATACAGGTAATCTGGACAACATTCAATGAAAACCAAAAATGCAATAATTTCAGGTAATGGCAACCTACATATTCACTTAAACCACAGCATCCAGAAGTTAAGCACTTGAAGAAACTTCCATCTTTCAGCAGCAGCAACAACAGGCAAAAGCAGTAAAAAGCAATTGCTATTTCATCTTATGTTCAATAAGTCTTTTTCCACCTCCTATCAGAATAAGATTCACTGCTCCATGGAGAGCACTCTTTTTTCTTGTTAAGCAATGTAAAGTTCAAAGAGCATAATGAATACTAATAAGAGGCAGGAATCAAATAAAAAAACAAATCAAAAAACATACACCAGTACAATTAGCATCATGCTGCCCTTGATTTGGCTTCCCCCATCCTCTCCTCTACTGTTCAGTATAAATCTCTCTATAGAACTAACTCTTATTTCTTTGTTTCTTCAATTTTTTCATGTTAGTTATTCTCCTTTAACCTAAAACATGCTTTGAATTCAAAACACTTTTTCCTTCTCATTTTATCATTTTAATTATTTTATATTTGATGTTCTTACATCAACTGTGTATCCCACCTTCAACTTAGCTCTCTAGCTGTTGCCCGTTTTCCTGCTTTCTAACAAGGACATAAAAGAATTAGTCAAAATCTCATCTACTCACAGTAGATCAACTTACTAGTCACAACAGCATTCTCCAGTAATCTCTCAACCTGTGTTACCACCTCCTCCTTACGTTTACTGCAGCAGCTGTACATTCTGATATTAATTTACCCACCTAAACAGGTCAGGAAGGCACTGTGAGCAGAGACATGGGAACAAACAGAAACAGACTGTAGGCAGCTCTGTGCAAAGGACAAAGGAAATCAAACAGGAGAACCAATGAACAGGAGACACAAATAAAAACAGGTAGCATTAGACCCCTTTCCGAGTCTCTACAGCAATGTAACTGTCTGTACTACTAACATGAGGCCTGGAGTCTAAGTCCTTCCCAGTAAGAAGCTCTGGTGATGTTCCTAATTCTGCTGATCAGGGGGACAGGACAGGGAGTTGAACAGTCAGGCTGGACACAGTGGTGCTGCAGCCAAAAGGTTTCTCTTAGAACCAGTGTAGCAGGAAGGCCTGCACATGCCAGTGCTCTGACATATAGACCTACAGTTCTGGTCACAAAAGTATCCAAGCCATTTTGGGAACACTCCAGTGTGCTCCTCACAACACCAGTAACTCTGGTAATTACTCTATTACAGCATTTTGCACAAAGTCCCAGCTCCTCCCATCAAGATAAAGCCTGACAACACATGACTACGTATGAATACATACATGAACAAAGCCTGTGCTCACCACAGGTGCAAACAAGAATCCGGTTATAATCTGACACTCATTTTACTCCCAATTGGTGCTACAATTTCTTTCAGGAGGTAAAATTTGAGGAGACAGACTTCCACAGAAAGTTCATATCACTAAATATTCCTTAAAAAAAAAACAAACTCAAAAAATTTGAGTAAAGAATCGGTCAAAACAAAGGACAGTGGGAATGGGATCTAAACAGAAGCAGGAGATGAGATGGAAAAAGGAAAGAACCAAATGAACACCATGGTTCCTGGTAGCTGGAGAAGGAAGCAAGGACACTGAGGAAAGAAACAAGGATACTGATGAAAGAAACCTTGTCAAACTTGAAGTTGGAGCATCGTTGGTTAGAGTTGTTCTGGCACATCAGGATTACCTAACATATGGTAACAGGGCACTTACCACACAGTGCACGGCTGTGTGGGTGGTTGTGCAATTCCAGCTAGATAAACAAACAGTTCTCTCATTCATTTCACTACTGACTAGGTACTCAGGCTGGTATTCATGAGAAAAGTCAGATTTGTTTCGATCTTAATTCTCCATTAAGCTCAGACCTTTCATATTACATTTTTTTTCCCTATTATGAATATTCTTTCATCAGAATAATTTACTTCTCTTAGTATAACCTGTTCACAAACCTCACCGGACATCTAAATGTCGTCACTCTAAGTGTAAGCAGGAATCTAATTCTGTCAAACATTTCACTGAGAATTCAAAGTGTTACACTGTAGTTTGTCAAGAGCAGAAAAAACATACTTATATTGCTATTAGGAGCATGCCTGATTTAAATAAGAGAAAACTACCTCTTCTCTATATCCTGTAAACATGTTTTGTGTACAAATGCATGCACAGCACCACTAAAGCTGAAACCTTGAAATTCTGCTTCTAATATTTGGTAAAAATAACCTAGACATTATCCAAAATGGAGATCATCCCTTTTTCCAGAAAAGGTGCCTTAATTATAATAAATCACAATAATAGAAAAAACAGTGTAATTTAAAAGAAATCCGAGCTATCAATAAAAAACCCCAAAATAGTGAGAAGAGTGCAATTAGGAAGCTTTAGAGTAAATCTTGTCAAATTTACTGGTAAGTTCTTTGGCTTGGCAGTCATATTGGTAATTTTGTTTTATCATTACCCATACACAATTTATTGTAATTGCTTTGGTGAATCAAATGATGCAGATAAATAGGTAATGACCCATCAGTGTCTACTCTAATTTAAAAAGTAGGAAATACAAAATAGAAGTAGCAAAAAGCACACTGAAAACCAACGGAGGTGCCCCCTGAGTTAGTGGATATTTGACCCACTTGAGGCTGGATATCGGGAAAACTAGAGTTCCACAGGGGTCAAAGGCAAGGATGAGTTGATGGATAAATTCACTATGGATCTTAAAGACCTCAATACATCTGTTCCAGAAAGTTCCTGGGCTGCAGTTTGTTGAAAGTTGAGTGGATATTTACAGAGTGGAACTAGGTGAAGTATGCTTGCCTTTTTCACAGGCATCTGCTTAGGACATTGTCAAAGACCCTTGAAAAAAATCACTGACTTCAATTGCTTTTATATTCTTGTAGCAATTCCATGATGAAAAATATTCTCAGTGCTGTTGCTTACCCAGTTCTGTAAACGTGTGACCACTTCCCTCAGTGACATCATATAAGCAAGTGCCACAAGAAAATAGGTAACTGCAATAATCCCAATTAATAACTGAATTCTTCTAGTCTCTGAGACACAAAGACTACAGCTTCATATCCAGATTCTGTCACAGGCCCATGTAGACGGACTCTCACATTTAACTGGACATCACAAAGTCCCAGAGGGCCAGGAGTATACAACACCTAAAAAATAAGCATCTGCATCATCCAAGCCATTGAAGTCTTCTCATGATAAGGCTTTATCATTATACTTTAGTTGCAGGAAAAGAAGCTGTCTCATCATTTTTGCAACACAACAAAAAACCTACTGGTAAGAAAGCTCCCAACAACTGTCACATCTCAAAAGCACTTCATCATTAGCTTAATTTCTTTAACAACACATTTCCATACCAGCATTTACACTGCTTCCCTGAACCTGCTGCTCACCTCCTGTCTGGCACAGGCGTTTTTCCTCTTCTGTAATAAACGCGGGCTTGAAGGCAGGTGCTAACAGTGGTGATGCTCTGGGACCAGTCCTGAGAACCACCCTGACAGACAGCGGGTTCCTGAGGGGCGTACGCGCCTGCCAGCCTTGCTGCTTTTCCAAACCAACAGCTCCTCTACTAAAAGACGCTTCTTTCCATCTAAAAAATCTCATCTCGCTTCTAGCTCCTAAAAATTTATAACCTTATTTTCCTCTTTTCCTACTTACAGGCCCTTCAGGTCACAGACTTTTCCTTCATTTCTTGTTTTATAACCTGCCACTTAGATAACAAGCACCAGTCAGGCTCCGACAGATGCTTCACAGAAACACGTGCTGACATATAGAAAAAAACCCTACAAGCAGCATCACCTCAGTTATTTTCTGGAAAAGGAGACACCGCTTAAGGACTCGTTTCCTGAAGTCTCCTCCCAATCCATGACAAAACAAGTCAAGGGAGCACGTACGAAGCTTTGCTTACTGCACGGGGTGCGTTACTCCATCCTCAACCGCACGCCTGGAGATCACCAGCGTTATTTGGCGGAACAGGGCTCTACAGACCTGACACCCGACACAGAAGGGATGGGGGCACCTCCCTGCCGGGCGAGGCTCCGGGTCAGCCCCGTGCAGAGGCGGGGGGTGACCGGCCGCCGGCTCAGGGAAGCTCTGGGAGCCGGCACAGGGGCAGGGGACGGCAGGGTCGGGCCCTGCGACACGTACCTTCCCCGTCCGCAGGCACTCGGCACGGCGGCGGCGGCCGGCGCTGTCTCTGCCGAGGCCGGGCGGAAGCAGCCGGCGAGGAGGGGCGGGGGCGGCGGGGCCGCTCCTTCCGCCGGGGCCGCGCGGGAGCGCCGAGGGCGGGCCCGACCCGCCTCTCGCTGCTCCGTGAGGGCGGTGGCTGCGACCCCCCTCAGGGAAGGGGAAGCTCTTCCCTTCCCGGGCCTGGTGCTACCCGTCACCCATCATCCGCTTGGGAACGGCGGGACCACGAGCGAAGATCCCTCGGGACGCACGTCTTGACGGGGGGTCTTGGGGGTCCTTCAGCCTGTCATTCACGCTTGCCCAAACCTCACAGTTTCTTTGGGAATTCTGGCAAAGAAAAAAAAAAAGATGCTTTTGGAAGAGCAAAATAAGCCGGGCTTCATAAGAAATGGCATCATCCATTTGTATTCGTCCCTCATCGTGTTTGAAGGATAGAATCACAGAATCATGGAATGATCAAGGTTGGGAGAGACCTCCAAGATCGTCCAGGCCAACCGTCAGCCCAACAACTGGAACCCTTGAACCACTGAACCACATCACTCAGCATCAGATCCAGATGCCTCTTAAACACCTCCGGGGTGGTGACTCCACCACCTCCCTAGGCAACCTTTTCCAGTGCCTGACCACACTACCAGTGAACATTTTTTTTTTCTAATATCTAATCCGAATCTCCCCTCTCTCAAATAAAGGCCATTTCCTCTTGTCCTCTTTCTGAAGGTGGTGAGAGACCACTCCCACCTCATTACAACCTCCTGTCAGGTAGTTGGGGAGTGCAATAATGTCTCCCAGAATCTTCTTGAGACTAAACCTAGCTCCTTCAGCCATTCCTCATGAAACAGGTTTCTAGACCTTTCTCAAGCCTCGCTGCCCTTCACTTGTGAGGTCTTGGAGTCAGAACAGATGCATTATGAAATGTTGGTTCCTTGTGTGGTCAAAATCAAGGCTTAGTCAAAAATCAAGACTTAGTAGACGTTTGGAAATGAATGCCATGATTCTCACTCTGTGTGATGGTGATGTGCTCCCTGCTTTTCTGGAGTCTGCAGGTTCAGCAATTCCCACCTCTCAGAAAGCATACAGTAAAACTACAAAAGATCTAGAAAGTGTACCAAAGTTTTTCACAGATGTGAAATTCTTCCACATAGGGAGCACTAAATAAAATGGAAGTTGGAAGACAAGCTGATGAGAAAAAGAGCTTGGGGAAATAATGACAGTAGTTTGTGAAAAGTTGAATGGACAGTGATTCCTCATTGCAATTTCTAATGCAAAAACTGTGGTAAAAAAAATTAGGCTTATAGGCAAGTTTCAAAACAAAAAGTACTTTAATGTAGTCTTAAACTTCATTGGAAATGTCACAGATTCCTAAAATTTCACAGGAATTTGCAAAAAGATAAGGCAGGTTTATGAGAAGGAAATCCATCAGGGATTATTAAACATGAGAATACTGCTTAGTAGGCTTAAAGTAAAGGAAGCCCTGAGAGCTGTCATTCTTCTGGAGATTGTAGCAGGGAAGTAGCCCAACGTGCTTGCCTTTTCCTTACCACAACTGTTGGATGCTGCCAAAGAGGGAATGGACTGTTAGCTTGATCTAATACAGTTTCCATGTTCCTGTTTGCAACAACATTCACATCAAGTCCTACAGGTCATTTGTTATTCCAGAACTCAGTTTGTCTAATGTACATTTAATATATTGAAGAATCACCTAGGTGCTTGAGCCACTATTGATCAGACTACAACATTTTATTAAACTCTTTATGAAATTTGATTGTCAGCAGCAGGTAAGCTCATGGGTGAAATTAAAATAATGACTGCGTGTATTTTATTTGATATGAAGTTCGTAAGTTCCCATAGTGAAGTCACAGAAAATACTCTTTTTTCACTTTGTAGAAGAGGTACTTTACCCTGGTCTGTGGGCAAAAGGAAACTTAAGTAGGAAAAGGTCATTGTTCCACATCTCTGTGGAAAAAAATTAACTTGACATAGTGTTGGTTGTCTCATTGTGCCCTTTTGTGTCGGTACATGTGGATATTGTGATATGCCTTTGAGTTTGTTCCTAGCATAAATGGCAGCAATAGTGTTTTAGTGTGTATTATAAGACTGAAAAAGCCAACTGCAATCTTTTGGAAATGGAAGTTGATTGGAGATTGTATGTTTTAGGTATCATATATATAGTATTGCTCTCATGTGATTTTTTTTTTAAATATATCAAATCAGACCAGCCAACACAAAACTTTGAGCATGGGAATGGTCTAATATCAAGCACTGGTCCCAGAGTTTCTGGACATGCATAAGCTTTGCTTAAAGAAACACCCCCCTTGAAAACACTGAGCTTAACGTGGCTTACGCGCATAAAAATTTTGCTGTAGAATAAGTACATTTAAGTGCTAGTTTAATTCGGGGATAGGTAAAAAGTAGAATTTATGTTATGAAGCTTGGGGTAGTGCTTTATAAGGTCAAATTTTCATGAGTATTTTGCATTACTTCCCTGGTGACGTTTTTACTGCTACATAAAACAGGACCGGTGAGTGTCCTTCAGAGCTGTCCTAGCAGCCTTTGCACTCTCACCCATCACATACTCTCACACTGCATACAATCTAGGTTTTGTGAAATGGAGAAATCACAGTGGATTTCGCAATAGTCTTTACATTTTTCAGGCACTTATAAATGAAAATACCTCTACACAATATAACAATTTTGTCTAATGGCCACAGTGGTACCACCCGTGTCCAAAAGAAGACTCGGGCCAAGTACTAACAAGTGTAGATGTGGCCAGGCTGTGGCCCCTTGGCTGGTTAAGGGTCCCTGGTGTTGTTTCATTTAACTGCAGGGTCAGGGCCTCTGACAAGGCCCAACTAGGAATGTTTTATATAGCCAGGTACCAGGCCTTGAGGAGTATTGATGTTGAAACAAACAAGCCTGGAATATTTTTGCTGGCATCAAATGAGAGGCACAACAGCATTCAAACAGCTTTGAGAAGTTTAGTTGGTAGTATCTCCAAGCACCAAATAAATCTGCAGGAGATAGGTTCTTCTGGCCAGGGCCCTGGAGGCCATCTGCTGTGGACTTGTTTAGTAATGTAAATAATACAATAATTCCTATGACCTATATATTTAAGGCTATTTTCATAGTTCAGTTTAAAATACTTAATCCAAAGAAAGCACAATTAATGTCCAATCAAAATATAAAGTGCCCTTTACATGTCAGCAGTTACAGGATAGCAAATCCTGTCGAGGAACAGATGGAAGTGTCTTTGTTAGTGTTGCCCCACAGATGAGTGGAAATTAGTTTTCATGCAGCAGAGACATAAAAAAGTGCATACATATACAGAGTTCGCTGAAAGTGCGTAAATACATGAAAAAAAGTTGCTGGTAAAACTTCCTGAAGAGGCATTTGGTTCTTGAAAGTACCCACTAGTGTAAAAGGTACTTGTAGTTAGCTGTTAATGCAGCTGTGTGTACTGGAACAACTCACACAGCAACTGCCTCATATTTAATAGCTGCAAACTGTAATATGAAATAAAACATTGAATTTCATGAAAGTAAATTCCGTTTATAAGTACATTTGAGAACTAGTCGAATAATTCGTTGTTTCTTTTTCCCTTTGCCTTCCCCTGTTGCTGTCTAAAACTGACCATGAGAACTGTTAAGTCGTGAGTCACACCAGTGTTTGGCCAGAGATTTTCTGATGTTTCAGAGGGTGCAGGCTTCAGCTCAGGTACAGAATTTAGTCTCTTGTAAAAAGTCAGCTCCAGCCCTAACTATTGCCTAAACCCCATGGATCACATTTTTGCTTAGTCTTTGCAGAATAGTGTATTTTATTCTGAACTGCTTTTTGTGATTCCTCATATGTGGTTTCTGTTTAAACAATCACAGAACCATATGCAGAGTTAGAGGGAGATAATGAAATACAAACCACTGGAAAGTGTTGAACATTCCAGACACTTTTCTACACTTTTTCATTCTTGTTATTGATGAGACCAACTACTTTACCCTGGAGGTCAATATGCAGCAAAAACCTGTTGTGGTGATGTTTGTGTTTTAGTCCCTATGCAGATAGTAAATTAAAATTATTTCTGCTTCAGCCATTTTAAAGATATTTAATTATTCTTCTTTACAACAGGTTTTGCATAAGTTTAGGTATACTAAATCCCCTAAAAAGTCATGTATATTGTGACTGTATCTTTGATAATAACACAATATTCTTCATATTCTAAAACTCTATTGTTGGTGAAATAAAATCTGTGACTGACTTTTAATTTGTCTTATTTGTCTTATTTGTTTTAATAATGTCTTATAACTTTCACTTAATGTATGTCAGCATTACATGAAAAAAAGTTTTACATTTTCAAACCCTTGTTCTCCCCTCCCTGCTACCATTATATTGGTGCAGTACTTTTCAGGGCAGAGTAGGTGACTTTGATATTCTGTTTGCTTGTGTAATTTTGGAGAGATGTAGTTCCAAAACAAACATGAAGTTTAGACATCAAAAGAAAGAGAGGTCAACCTGTTTGCTCCTGAGTGTAGCACAAATGGGGAATAGAGTACATGGATAAGTGTAGGTACATAGATATAATTTTACTCTAGAAGTAAAGCATAGGACAGAAAAAACAAAATGCTTATTTTTCTACTTTTCACCTGCACTTTTAAATTTCACTTACAGATTCAGAGACTCACGGAAGGATGACATTGGAAGGGACTCTGAAGATGGTCTAGACTGATCCCCCTGCTCAAAGCAGGGTCAGCTGCAGCAGGTTGCTCAGGGCCTTGTGACCAGCTGAGTTTGAATCTTTCCAGGAGCAGAGACTCCACAGATTTTCCCGGCAACCTCTTGCAGAGTTTGACCAGTCTCACCGTAAAAAAGTTGGTTCGGGATATTTTAATTTTTTATTTTATTTCTTGTATTTCTGGTTGTGCCCACTTCCTCTTATCATGTCACTGGCTCCAGCTTCTTTACTCCCCTACATCAGTTATACCTGTTGATAGGAGCTCCCTGAGATTTCTCCAGGTTAAACAGCCCCAGCTCTCACAGCCTTCCCTGGCATCTATCCCTCAGTCATCTCTATGGCCCTTTGCTAGACTTGCCCATGTGAGTCCATGTCTGTCTTGCAATGGGAGCCCACGGCATTCCAGATGTGGCCTTACCACTGCTGTGTCAAAGACAGGGATCAATGCTGTTGACCTCCTAGCAATGCTTTTCCTAGCACAGCCTCGGGACACTGTTGGCCTTTCTTTGTTGCAAGGGCACGTTGCTGGCTTACAGTAAAATTGTTGTCCACCAGGACCCCCAGGTCCTTCTCTGCAGAGCTGCTTTCCAGCAGATTGGTCCCCAACATGCACAGGCACGTGGGATTATGTCTTTTCCTGGTGCAGTGATTCATATTTTTCATTGTGGAACTGTGTAACATTCCTCTGTGCCCACTTCTGCAACTCATCAAGGTTCCTTTGAATAGCAGCACCTCCACCCACTCCTCCCAGTTTTGCTGAGGGTCTTCCCTGTTGCCCAGGTCATGAGTGCAGTGGTTGGATTGTACTGGTCCCAGTATCAACCCCTGAGTGCACTATTAGTGAGTGGCCTTCAACTGAACTTGGTGCCACTGATCACAGGCCTTTGAACCCAGCAGTTGTTGATATTTTGCCATGGTTTCTGGCAGTTTCCCAATTTGGAATCCATCAGATTTTCTCACATTTTGCATGAAAGTGCCTAGGATGGCTTATCCATTGTTCTGTGATTAATTCTTCTGCCTTACTTGTGTTTCTGACTTCACAGGACATTTTTTTTCCCCTGTACAGAAGACGGGGAGCTCATTCTGGCTAATTTCTATTTTCAGTCAGTTAGCAATAGTGGAGAAGCTTTTCCTGTATGCCTCCCTCCAGAATGCTCCCTGGGCACAGACTTTGCAGAGAGTCTCCATTTCTGTAACATTACTCTATTTTTTCCCTGCAAGCTTCTAAAAGATGGCAGACTTTCCTTTTGGCTTATAGACAGACACATCCCTCCAGTTTCTGTTTTTATCATTCGGGTCCAAGGCAGGTGCAGTTACTATGTAATTTGGGGAAAGGGAGGGGAGGACACCAGGGATTGTGGTCTTTGTTTGTTGCATTGCCATACTTACCTATTTAAAAATACAAAAATATGGCAATGATACAAATGTTAGTCTGTGGGTTGCTGGCACATGACAAAAAAGGAGGGTTGATTACATTTAAGGAGGAAATTATTAATGAGATTGGTAAAACACTGGGGCAGGTTGCCCAAAGAGGTGGTGGATGCCCCATCCCTGGAAACATTTCAGGTCAGGTTGGACAGGGCTCAGAGTAACCTGATATAGTTGAAGATGTCCCCGTTGATTGCATGAGAGTCAAACTAGATGACTTTTAAAAGTCCCTTCCAACCAAACTGCTCTGTGATTCGATGATTCTATGACTGACAACAAACTCCTGTTAAGTTACAAGGTATGTGGAAATAATAAAACCAGACAATTCCATTTCAGCAGTACTCTGTAATGTTATATGGTATTTTCCTTTATAGTCTTGGAGAACCTGTTGTTTTGGTTTTGGGGGGTTTTTTGGATTGTGTTTTTCTGGGGGGGTTAAATTTCAAGAAGTTGCTATTTCCAGTACAATTATTTTTGAATAGCACAGAAGTTGGGTTAGGCTGTTACCACAGCTACTGAGCTCTCAGCTGTTTTGCTGTTGTGGCCAGTTATGCTGTTCATTCTGTTTGTAAGGTGGTTGGAAACTGGATTCAGGTGTCTAAACGTAGCAATCCAGTGCTATTTGAGATGTCCTTGTTCCCCTAAGACATCTGCAAGGGTATGGCACAGATGAGACAGGACCTATAAGGCACTTTCTGGTCTGGCAGCTGGTGTCCAGACATCTCAGGACACAGCAACGCACACCAGGACACGTTGGCTTGGACTTTCCTGCATGTTTCTGCAACTGAATCCTATTCCAGCACTCAGCCATCCTTGACTGAATTCCAGTGAGCAGCACCACCTTATCAATTGAATTTAAAAAGCCTCTAAAATTAACATTTTCAAATTTGCCAATAAATTCATTGAGTTACTATGTCTGAAAGAGGGCAGAAGAAACGTATATGCATACTGACAGCTGTACGTGTGGAATGTGAGTGCATGTGCCTGGGGTTGGGATCCTTGGGAAGACTATAAAAAGGTCTTTAATAAGACACGCAAGACACGGGTGTGAAATAAAAAAGACTGTGTATTTACTTAAGAAAACAATCTGATTTGCAAGCTGGGAAGGACATGCACTAGACTGCGTTTTAGAGAAGAAGCAGCATTTTCTTACATTTGGTGTATTTTTAGAATGTAAACAGCCTTTGTTACAGAAGTGGCATTCTTGCACTGAGTTTGAAAGTGTTAACTAGCCTCAGCATAAATGTGCATTAAAGCTGCTCTTGTTACACATGAACTGGAGCTGGGGGCATTGTACTCATGTAAGTGCCGAACTTTCTCCACTAATTCCTGGGCAGGAGCCCTGTAATCCTCTGGGAAGGTGTTTTGACAGTCCGTTTCATTGCTGAAAGCTGTGCTGAAAGGAATTTCCTGCCTTAGATTTCAGAGGTCTATTGGAATTGCTTGCCTTACTGAGAGACTGACTCTTCAGCAGGCAGGAGGGAGGTGCCTATGGTAGGGCAAGGCTTGCTGCATGAAACTTGGCCTCGTTGCAGCTTCCAAGAAAAAGAATAGGAATTGGTCAGTTCTTTCTTCAGGCTCAGAAGTCAGCAGCTTGAGCTCGGCATTTTTGAACCTTCTCCCTCCCTTTCTATTTCTCTTGTGCCGTCTGTATAATTTAAATAGAACAAGAGTGTTCAAGAATTTGTTATCAGCTTTTTTAAGGTCATATTTCTGAAGACCTCACAAGCATCACGCTGCCATTTGCCAAAAAATTAACATAAGATAAAGTGAAATTCCAGTATATGGCTGGAAGAAATCCAAGTGAGTGCAATGTGTAAATAATCAGATTTTTAGCTTCTGCCCTTTACTAAAGGTGTTTGTTACAACCAGTTCTTTATTATTTTAATATCTCATGCCATTCTTTTGATCAACAAATTCTTCCTTTCTCAAATAAAATAGTAAAAAAATGTGTGATTTGCTAAAACATACGAGATTTAATATTAGATTTTTTTTCATACGGCTTCATACTAATTAACATTGCAGTATCTCTATTTTAAATGTTACTTTGCTAAAAAATGGTAAGGGAATTAGAAGTTATAAAAATTAACACTTTTATTGACTGCTGAAATTTAAATTCAATTGAATATAAACATTTAGAGATTTTTTCCCCCTTGAAACTGAGACCGTAAGAAGACAACCAAATCTTTCACAGTTTCAACTGTCTAGTTACAGAGTTATTTTAAGCACAGATTGCTATTACTGATGAATCTTTTATATGTTTATCTTCACAATATCCCTGTAAATGTAGGAATTGCTGTTGTTTCTCCTTAGAAAACAAACACATCAATTGCACTAGATAGTGAAACAATTTTAAAATCTAGCCTGACTAGAACAACAGATTTTTATATAGAGCTGGCCTCTTGCATGAGTTTTCAAAGATGTATTTGAATTATTTGTGAAAATCAAAATTCTATAACATTCCCAGATATAAAACAAATCTGAATTCACGTTATCACGAGTTAGTTAATTCTTCCATCCAAACCAGTACAATGACATGAAACAATTCCTTTCTGTTAGCACTGAGGATAATTTCTCAGAATAAAGTTTTCCCTGGTTGGGGAGACATATTATTGTGAATCTGAGAAGAGAGGCCACTCTTCCCAAGCTACCACGTTCTCTGGGTACTCAGGCCAAGTCTTGCTTGGCTACAGCTCTCTCTGATTTCTTTTTCTATCTTTACTCGTGTGGCAGCTGATGAACCCCAGCAACTTATCCAGTCCCTTCTTTGTTCTGTTAACCCCTGTGCTGCCAGGTACCAATTGCAGGAGCAAATGGGTAGGATTTATATGGGGTTTGTTAAAGCTGGCAGATACTGAGTATTAGCAAGTTTTGAATCAGCACCATGAGCCTCCGGTTGCTTATGCTAAAATCTTCACTTCAGAACAGAACAGAAATCAGCAAAATAAGCTTTTAGATGGGTTTAGGGGAGTCTTCTGTTTCAGAGGTTGCCTTTTCTTCCACTGCTTTTAAGAAAAATTTAATTAAGCTTTAATATTCTGGGTACCTTTTTTTTAAAGTGTAGTCTATGTTTATATTATTTGTCTAATAGTATTTGTATGAAGTGGCCACCACCTGCATTTAATTTATCTTGTGACATCTCTTTCCTGCCTTGATATAAAATTCTTCAGAACACAGAAGAAATGACTATTTTCTGCTTGGACTTTCCTGGCTAGCTCCAGTTTGATTGTTGTGGGCCTCTTAGAGCCTAAACAGATAGCATACACCCAGCACATGGGTTTTTAACTAATTACTAATATTCCTAGAGCACTTTGAAGAGAAAAAGTACAATACATGTGTTAATTATTATTAAGAACCTAGCTTTGAACATCGTGTTCTGATATGAAAAATGTTAGTGAGTCCTCACCAAATTGTAGCATTATAAATGTATTTCATTAAGAGATCATTAAGACATTAAAAGACATCATTATTAATCTATACATGATCTAAGCTTGGCAAACCTCTGTAATCCAGACTCATTATATTAGCATGAGTTCCTTTCCAGCCAAAAAAGTGCTGAGATTTTGCATGGTAGCGTTTCCATTTATCAACGATATTACAGATGAAATAAAAACTCTGATTTTTGGAAAATCTCCCTTTCTAGTCCCATTACTTTTTCCTGGGCTTGATATAGTGCAGTTGTTGTTTCTGGCATTAATGTCTCCTAGGTTCAGCGTTACACACGTTATTTGAATTGAATGGTCTTATACATGAAGTGAAAAAGATCTTCAGCAGGCTCTATCCAGGGGTTTCTTGGATGTGCATCAGTGGATTTTGTGGGAGAAAAAATCCTTCTGGTAAATAAGAGTTGTATGTGTTCTTTGATAATGTGTTCTAGAGAAACTTAATTTTTCTAAATTATTAATTGTGATGTGTAGCACAATAAATAGACTGTTGAAAATCATGGTGATTTTCTTTAAAGTATGTACAATGAAAAAACCACTTAAGTGATGAACTTCCAAAATAAAAAATCCTCAAAGAAATCTGCTAAGAAAAATCCAAGAAAACCAATGGGCTGCCTTTTCAGTTTTCTTGCAAGCTTTTATCTGTCATTTACAAGTGCACAGTTGTTTCTTAATTAGAGCTTTTCTGCTTTAAAAACTAAAAATGTAGCGAGACACTCACATGTGAAGAAAAATCCAAGTTTTCTCCTTATTGCAATGTATTTCTCTAAAATGCAATAAGAAAAATGAAATATTTTCTTAAAATGTGAAAGCAATTTTTCAAAATAAATTCGATGCTTCCAAATGTGAATATGCATTTTCTGGGATAAGTTGATGTGCTATAGGAAAGTTAATAAATTTTTAAAAACATGTTAAATCAATCTAAGGAAAAATGTGCCAATTTAATATAACGACTGAGATGCACAAACCCCATTTTGCATGTAATTGCAGTGTTGTAATGGTACAGTGCAATCATCATGTCACTATTCTTGCTTATAAATTCTGAAGTGTTTCACCAAAATCATCTACTCTGGCTAATGTATTTACTTCACTGTAAAATGCATTTTACTCAGAAGAATGTAGAAGATTTTTTTGAGTCCTGTGCTTGCAGACACATATTAGTTCATTTGATGTCATCAATTAATGTACTGAAGTGCATAGATATGCAGCACTGGAATTTGCAAAGCTTCTAAATGTCTAGTTCTATGTCTATAGTTAAAAATCTAGGGATTTTACCTCTGATTCCCTTTAAGCTTTCTGTAATAGAGGTCTGGTTAATGTACTGGCTTGGAAAATACTTTCTTTTCAGTTATGGAAATTTATGCTTAATATTTAGATGCCAAGTCAAAACTCCTTTTGGGATTTAGATTCAGATTCAGATGCAGGCATTTAAATTGAGATGCCTACAGTACAGCCATCTATGTATGACCTAGATAAGTAAACAATTGATTCAGTTGTTGGCATTTGAGTGTCTGCTGCCACCTGAGATGCCCTTGGGCATTTGAGACAACTGCTTCTGACTGGCAGATGTGATGGAGGATCTGTGGGAGCTCCTTGACCTTTTGGGGAAGTGGCAGGAGGCAGGTGGAACACCCTGGGCATCACACATGAAGCCTGTACAGAAGCAACTGCCCAAGGTGATTGTACTGAGCAGATCTCCACTGGCTATAATAGGAGCTTACACATCTAAGCTCACCTGTAGGCACTTATAGGGTAGACATCCCAGTCCAGATGGCTGAATCTGAATTCCACTGCTTGGGCTCCATTCAGTTGCCTGCAGATGTATCATAGCTGTTTGAGATGCTTTGCAATATCTGTCACATCTGCCTTTGGCTGGCAGGCGAGACAGGCAGTGTAGGGAAAAACTGCCTTACTCAAGTAGCAACTACATGCTAGACTGTAAATCCTCTGTCTAAAGCGACATGAGGGGCTTATGCGTGTGCAGCCAAGTACAGCTCCTTATATTTATAATAAAGATGCATATTTGTCATCAAAGCACTTCTAGTTTCCAGAGAAAGACATAGAGTCTTCCTTCAAAACCTGAGCATAGTGTGAAAACTTTCTTCTAAGTAAGTGGTAAAGAGTCTGCATATAGGGAAATACATTTGAGGTACTCAGGAGAGCATGTCATGATGATACTATTTAGACTCTGACAGTTGTATTGGAAGCTGTGAAATGTCGCAGTTTCTTCAACAGAATAACAGGTCTATCGACCATAGAATTTGCTATCAGCACTACAAATTTGCAATGTAGAAAAAAATCCACTAGAGGCTCTAGTGGCACAAGCCAAGTGAGTTTAGTCCTATTTTCAAAGGTGACATAGCGCTTTTAGGTTGAGGTTTTTGTCATTGTTATGCAGTGCCCTATTAGAGATTCTTGAGTGGTTTCCAAAAAAGCTGGCAGGCCTGTACAGCACAGCCCTTCTGAAAACTGATACTCACGGTCTTGTGACTTTAGCCAAGCATATTTTGACAAATATTCTTGAGTAAGGCAGAGTTGACAACTGAAAAAGATCAATATTTTCTCCAAAATGTTATGCTACAAGAATCTTAGTGATTCCTGCAGAATAGAAATTGAGAAATTGAATATTTTTTTGTTTTACTTTCCTGTTGGTAAACAATATTAAGTGTACTATGAAAATATGATCAAAATAATATCCTTTATTATTATTAAGAACTTTTTAATGGTGCGGTGTTAATATTTTCTACCAGTACTTAGAATCTTTGTACAAAAGAAGACCTGCCTAGTGTAAATGAGTTGAATGTATGAGACCTGCACTTTTGGTCACAGACTGACTGGCTGACTCATTTGTTCCAATCAGATCAGTCAAGTCATAGTTCAGTGTTACAAAGCTCACTCTCAGGTTGAGTATCAGATAGCAGACTAATATGCTGCAGATTACATTAATCGTACTTGTTATCTTTTCCTCTCTGCCCTTTCTTTCCTATTTTTTGTGAGTTTGATTCTATGTTTGTTTTCACTGTTCCATAAGAAAGATTATCTTTACAAGACATAAACTATAATTATATATATGCATATCTCCTGTATCTCATTTACTTATGACTGGTGTTTGAACTCCTAGTTTCTTTGCTGTATTATGTACACTTAGTAAAGAATAGTTTAAAAAAAAAACCCAGCCTTAACTGATTTATAAGCTTTTATGCTTATCACTCCGAACAAAGCTTGAGAGCACTTGGCTATGATATTAAACATGTAGTCATGGTTGAATAAAGACTTCCTTAGTCAGCATGCACTTGGATTTTAGTATCTTGAGCCTCTATGCATCAACCCCCGGAGCAGCAGCAATGTCTTTTGTATAGTAGTTTCACAGTTTCACAGTTAAGGTATGTACCTAACAAATAGGATGGGGACTGGAAAGTTATCTCCTAGTCTAAGGAAGTTTGCTAATCACAAAGATGTCTGTCAGCTGAAGAGAGAAGGAAGAAGTAAAATAATTCATATTTTATCTCTGTTGTTGAAGCCAAAACGTTGTGCACTTGTGAATGAGAAAGTAATGTGGCTGGAGGGAGAGGAAGCACCAGGAACCCTGATTTTGGAGTTTACTCAGTTCTCACTGCTAAGGAATATGGAAACTGGTTTTACATTGTCCAGTGACTGTCTAACATAAACAACAGTCCTAGGGTTGGCGTCTGTTCATCCCAGCAGAATGCTCTTTTCTCTTTGCTTTTGGGTTTCCTTATCAATCTTTCTTCTTACTGTGGCTTCACTTTTTATGATGACCAGATGTTCTACTGCTGCAGTTTTTGAAAGACAGTTGTCCACACCCTAGATGAGCATTTCAGCATCAGCAATGAAGAGTCAGGTTTCATAGAATCACTGACTCACAGTACAGCTGAGGCTGTCTGGAGGTTCCTTAGTCCAATCTCCCTGCTCAAAACAGGGTCAATTAGATCCACTTGCACAGAGCTTTGTGTCCGGTTGGATTTTGAACATCCACAGGGATGAAGTCTCTGCAAGTTTTCTGGACCACCTGTTCCAGTGTTTGATCACATTCTCAGTAAAAACAAAAGAAAAAATTCTTTTTCTGAAATGGGATTTCTTGTTTCAGTTCCTCTCATGCTGTCACTGGGTGACACTGGGAAGAGTCTGGCTCCATTTTTTTCATTCCTTCCCATTTGAATTCACTGAGCTAGTAAATGTAGGAAGCTTTTAGTACTATAGACTGTATAGCACACTTAGATACTAAGTTTATTAAAAATTATTGTAGTTCTGCTCAAATACACTCATCTTTTCAAAAAGGCACAGTCAAAAGCCTGAGAGAAATCTTGAGCAAAATCTGATGAAAAGCCATACCTTGTCCCAAAAGTGAGTAAAAAAAAGATGAAGAATCCTAGGACAAAAAGCATCACTGAGGATACCACACCATTAACAGAATTTCATGCTTTAATCTGTATGCTCTAATGTCAGGCTATGCAAGTAAGCTGCACTGTTATAATGCACTATACAGAGAGATGGTATCTATCAATTTTATATGATCAAAATCATAGTGGGTTTTATATCTAGAAGCCACTACCTTCAGTTCTTTTCAGGGACAAAAAAATAACCCTGAGGACCCAGGAAAAATGCTTGAAAGAGTTTTCCCTTGACTAAATGGACTCTCCAAGGCAAAACATACTCAGAAGTACAGAAGAAATATATGGACATTTCCAATAATATTCAGACACAAAGCTCATAAGTATCCCCAGGAGAGGGAGAATCAGAATGTCATACGAGAAAGAAAATGCTTAATTTGCTTGAAACACTATGCAGTTATGTATGTTTAAGAGATTTAAGCACAATCTGGAACACACTCATGGTAATAAGAGGAGAAGGTGATCAATTGCAGGAGCATCTAAATAGATTGTTTGGGAAAGGGCATAATTGTTATTTCTGGCTGTATCAAAACAGTGACCACTAAAGAGGGAAAAGAGCTAAGTAAACTAAAGAACAGCATAAGCACAGCTGGGTATAGACAAGGTAAACAAGGCAGGACCAGTTTAGGTAGGGCATTACAAAGAGACCCGTGGCCTTTGCAAGAGTCAAGAAATGAAAGCAGCCTGCAAGGCTGCGAATACATGTAGACTTTCTGTTACAGATTTTAAAAAGTTTACAGATGGAATTTGTGATATGCAACCTGTGTCAGCAAGTGACGGCATGGGGTTAGTCAAAGTGTTTTTCTAGCCCTGAAAACTCAAAAGGTGTGAGATGACTTCATGACGTAGGACTTGAACTTGAAAGTGCTCTTCTAGTAAGAAACAGCAATTTAATTTGTAGTTGAGAAATTATGAATAAACATGAATAATCCTGAATTCAGATAAATAATCGGAAAAGTCTTTCAAAAGGCAGAAAGAGTTTATTGCTATCATCAGTTGTATCAGTCAGGACCTCACAGGCTTTGATCCTGAGAAAGATTAAGGATGTAGAGGTAACTGCTTTGCTGCAAGAAACGATAGTCATCAAAGATTAGAGCTGGGCAAGATTTCTGAGGTTAATAGATTTTTCTAAATGCAGTGCTGAGCTCTTAAAAAATATTAAAACTGAGGTTTTTCATATTGAAAGATCATTCTGAATGCCGGTTTATTTACATTTAATTTAAAAGAAGAAAAATCCCCTTGAAAACTGAAATAACTCTATTATTATGTAGCAAATATAAAGCCTAGCTCTTTTTGCAACATGACATTGTTATTTCTCCTCTCATGGTGTCATCTGAAAGCATAATAGTCATGTTCTGTCTCCCATTATTTAGATCATTAATGAAAGTATATGGTGTGGTGTGCTACTCATGTGCTTAAAATTAATTCAGCATATAAATGTTTGCAAGACAGATCCTTTTGTGGTTCATAAATCTCAGAGGTCTTGGCAATTTTGTACTTTTTAAAGCAATTGAAGCTTTTGGGGTTTTTTGTTTGATTGGGCATTTTTTTTGTTTTGGTTTTGGTTTTTTTTAATTCTTTTGTTTTAATAAAGCCATAAATTGCAAAAAAGGCTTTTTAAACATTTCTGATATTCTCTTGTTCTGACCTATTTGAAAGTCTATATAAATCTTATCTGCAAAGTTTGGAATTTCCCATTAATAATAATGAAGAAAAAGAAAAGAACAATAAATTGTTCAAGAAGAGCCTGGAATTTTTCACTGTGAGTTATCCAATAGAGTAGAAAACTGAACAAAGATTTAAACATCAAACAAATGAAATTCTGATTGTCGTTTATGAGGAGAAAACATCTGTAATGGATAGAACGAGCAATCTTGAATCTTAATATTCAGACTTTAATGAGTAAACAAATATTTCACCATCTTGTAAAACAATAGTATTATGAGCTCAATCTGGTTAGAACTACTCGGGTGCTTAAAGACAGTCTTAAGTGTTTTTCTGGATCAGGCCAGAATGGTCAACACCCTGCCAGATTAATTCTTGGAAGAGTTTACCAAAAATAGTGAGAAAACTTCTTGTGCATAGCAAGAAATCCAAAACAGTGACCGAACAATGTGCATTGACAACAGGATAAGCCAAGTTCTTGAAGAGAATGATCTGAAGTACAGAGTGTCAAAGAAAAAATGATTTTTGTTTTTTTTTTTAATAGTGTTTTTCCTCAGTGAATGGATTCTACGCCAAAGTAGAGTTCCAAAACTTTTTTCTATAGAACATCAGATTTGAAAACCCAGTTCCTTTTGCACAAGCAACTGAGTGAGCTCACTTGAGGATGGGTTTGGGGGAAATGCTAATGTAAAAAAATCGCCACCTTCTCTCATAGAAGAGTGCAGAGAGTGTGCTCAGATATATGGAAGCTTCTCAAAGCTGTAAGAACTTTAAATAATTTGCCTGATTTGCTGGCTTGATAACCCCTCTTCATCAGAAGAAAGAGTTTGCAGGTACTGTTCACATTGCAATATTTTCAATAAAAAAATTATTAAGACTTTTTCTAATTACCCTTTTTGCCTTACAGCCCCTCCTTTTCTCACCATAGAATGGGTGTAGTTGCCAATTCTGTAATATTGCATGAGGATGAGGTCCTTCACCTTCATGAAATACTTTACTTTCTCCTCTCCTCCCTTCTTGAGGGATCACTGAAACTCTTGCAATCTGTTCAAGCCCAGGTTGGATGGAGCCCTGAGCAACCTCATCCAGTGGATGGCTCGATGGCAGGGTTGGAACTAGATAACCTTTAAGGTCCCTTCCAGCCCAAGCCTTTCTATGATTCTATGTGGGTTTTTGGACAATGGGATCCTCAGTTGAGTCACTATTTACTGTTAGTTTATGACTCTTTTAGATGCATCTTCTGACCACAATTCATCAACCCAGTTATGCTTGAATTAGTCTTTATTATGTATTTACTATCCAGCCACTCAGACAAATTCTAATTTCCCTTTGGCTCTGCTTGGGATGGAGTTAATTTTCATCACATCAGTCTCTGTTTCTATGCTCTGGATTTGTGGCTGAAACAGTGTTGATAACACATCAGTGTTTTGGCTCTTGCTGAGCAGTGCTTGCTCAGCATTGAAGCTTTCTCCCCCTTCCCTACCCACAGTGAGTAGTCTGGGGTAGGTTGCAGGGAGAACCCACTGGGACAGCTGATCCCCACTGGCTGGAGGGATATCCTGAACTGCATGTCGTTGTGCTCAGCAATGAAAGCTGGGGGAAAGAAGAAGGAAGAGGGGATGTTACAGCACTTTGAGGCCTCTCGCTGAGGAGCTGCCTCTGGCTCTTTAGCTTGAACACGTTTGGTCTCCCACAGCATTTGTCTTCCCAAGTAACCATTGTGTGTGCAGAGGCCCTGCTGCCCAGGAAGAGGCTGGACATCTGCTGGCCAATGGGAAATAGTGAATTAATTCCTTTTTTCTTTTTTTCTTGCACATGCAACTTTTGTTTTTCTCTTAAACTGTCATCTTCTCAGTCTGTGAGTCTTCTCACCTTCCTTCTACTTTCTCCCTGTCCCACAGGAAAGAGGAGTGAATGAGTGGGTGGATGTTTGGCTGCTTGCTGGTGTCAAGCTGATTAAGTACTTGAATTAAGTAGGAGCCCCTTCATTGTATAATTTAGGAAATTTATCATTTGTATTAATCCTAAAAATATAGTTCACCATAAAATGCATAAAATCCTGATTGCTTTTTGTTCATTTTATCCATCTTTTTTCTATAATGTTTAAATTTCTTATATGTTTCCAAGTCTGTAGGAGAATGTTATGTTGGCAAAACTGCAGATATTTTACAGGCTCCAGCCTCAAGTCACATATTTCATGTTTTCAGAGTTCTTTCACTACCTACAGTACATCTGAAGACCTTGTCAGTTTGTATCCAATTTTACACGTTTTTACACTCTCTGGGTAGACTTTGGCCTATTTTACAAGACGACTTAGCTGATCTTGCCTTTGAAGTCTGGAAGCACTGCTGCAGAGATCAGCTGTTAAAGGAAAGGAGGCACAGTGCTTGCTGCAGGGGGATTTCAGTCCTCTCTGATCTCTTCAACATTTCCAGAGAGCAAGTAATCCTGATAACATGACTGATCAGTTCTGAATAGTCTTTAAAGCAGATCCAGACTGACCAAAGCAGAGAGGTAAACTCAGTGAATTAAATATGTATCCTGTGTACTCAGCTCTGAATATTGCAGTGGTTATTTATGAGGTTAATGAATACTGAGACACTTGATAGATAAGCCTCACTCACTTAATTAGTAAATATACATTGAGAAGCCAAAAATAATAAGAATATATGTAATTCTTTGACTTTCCTGAATTCAGTGATTACCAGAAAAGCCAAATATTAGGACATTTTTACATGGTATTAGATAAGGCACTGGAATTGTTGACTTCTTTAAATGCAGAAATAACTACTCTACTTGTGATGTTTCAGTAATTGCAGGCAACCATCAGTAATCAAGGAAACACTGATAGTAAATCTTCAAGAGCAGAGACATAATTCTGACCCCAGCGGAGCCAATAATTTATTAATTTGAATAATTGGATAATTAAAATAATTTAATTTAAATAATTTAAATAACCCAAATATTTTGAACAATTTGAATAATTTAAACAATTTAAATAACTTAAAAATTTCAGTCTGGTGAGACTTTAGCTTAAGAGCATAACATAAGCAAGTCTTCCTTTTACCTGCCATCTCTGCATCAAACACACCATTATTAATTCTTTGATCAAGCACTGTGTGATGCAATGAAACATAGATCTGTTCCCTGTATAACAACCAGTGCAACTAAGAAAAGGCAATGGGTAACAGTAGTAAGAGACTCTCTTCTGAGAAGCACAGGAGCACCCACTTGCTGGCCTGATGTGCTCTCTAGAGAGGTGTGATAGTTACTGGGGGCTGGTATCAGAGGTGTCACCAAGAGACTACCAAGCCTTGTACAGTCCACTGAGCGTTATCTGCTGCTGTTGTTTCTCATGGCACCAGTGACACAGCCAGGAGCAGTCTGAGGAGGATCAAGAAGGATTACAGAGCTCTGGGAGCAGCAGTGAGGGACTTTGGAGTGCCAGTGGTTTTTTTGTCAATCCTCCCAGTCAAAGTGAAGGGGTCTAGAAGCGCCAGTCAAATCTTGCCAGTCAACAAATGGTTACAGGAGTGGAGCCACAGCCAGGGGTTCAGCTTCCCTACCACAGATCCTTAGGGTGGCAAGGAGGGCACACAGCGAGCTTGCTACCCTAGACTTCGGGGGGGCAGACTTTTCCTCTTCAGGGATCTGCTTCACAGTGCACCATGGAATAGAGCCCTGGAGGGAAGAGGGGCACAAGGAAGCTGGTCAATGTTAAAAGATCACCTCCTCCAAGCTCAGGAGCGATGTATTCCAACAAGGTGGACGTCAGGCAAAAACTCCTGCAAAAATGAACAAGGAGTTCCTGGAAAAACTGAAACACAAAAAGAAAGACTACAAGAAGGTGGAAGCAAGGACAGGCAGGCTGGGAGGAATACAGAGAAATCGTCTGAGCAGCCAGGGATCAGATTAGGAAAGCTGAAAGCCCTGATAGAATTAAACCTGCCCAAGGACCTTGAGGGCAACAAGCAAAGTTTCTATAGGTATCTCAGTGATAAAAGGAAGACTAGGGAGAATGTGGACTGTCTCTGGGAGGAAATGGGAGACCTGGTTAACCAGGAGATGGAGAAGGTTGATACTCAATGCTTTTTTTGCCTTGGTCTTCACTGACAAATGTTCCATCTACACCGCCTAAGTTGTAGAAGGCAAAGGCAGGGACTGGGAGAATGAAGAACCACCCGCTGTAGGAGACAATCAGATTTAAGGACATCTAAGGAACCTGAGGTGCACAGGTTCGTGGGACTCATGAAATGCATCATAAAATGCATTGGCAACTGACAGATGAAGTTGCTAAGCCATGACCCATCATATTTGAGAAGTCAGGGCATTACGGCAAAGTTCCCTCTGATTGGAAAAGGTGAAACATAACTCCCATTTTTAAAAAGGGAAAAAAAGAAGACCTGGGAACTACAGGCCAGTCAGTCTCACCTCTGTGCCTGGTAAGGTCATGGAGCAGATCCTCCTGAAAACGATGCTAAGGCAAATGGAAATTGAGTTGATTTGTGGCAGCCAGCTGTGCGATGTAAACAGTGGGGGATAACATGAAGGGTAGGATTAATCCTCTGTAATTTGAGGGTTAGAATTCAACTTTTAATTCAGAATGTATTTCAAATTCAGAGTCTAAACTTAAATAACTGTCTGTATTTATGCATCTACGTGTGAGCTGGGTATCTAAGATTCCCTTACTGCAGATGTAGGCAACTGTTCAGTTGCATAAATATAGGTTCCTGATGCCTGTGACATGGGGTACCTGAGATGTTCATCTGGAGCATGCAATGTACAACAGACCCATCTGGAGGCCAGAAAAGATTCTTTAAGACACATGAAATGGCATATTTGTATTGACAACTGCCATGGAGCCATGGAGCCATAAAGCTAGGTGGGACAAATCACACTTTTAGTCCCTATGGAAAGAGTATTTAGCCCAAAAGGAGTTATTATGGCCTGCAGTCATAAGGAGATGGCTAAGACTACCTTTCCATTTTACACAGGTGATAGAAAAACTGTCAAATGGTAATAACTAGCAGCCAAAAATTAGTTAGTTTACATTGTCAGGTATCCTTAGCTCTGGTGAAATGATTCTGTGCGGGGATTTTTTTTTTTAAAAGAATGTCGCATTTAATTATATTTTGGCATTTTATAATAACTCCTCCCATTACTGTTATGTTTATACAGTCCCTTCAGGATTTGATCTCTTCAGCAAAAATATCTCTCTGTTGCAGCAGTAAGTGGGTGGGTTGCCTTAGATTACCTTTTGACTGCTGACCCAATCTATCTGTTGTTACTCATTGTGTGCTTGATAATCACCATAACAGCCATAAATATAGTAGGTCTGTATTCTTGGGAACTAAGGTCATAGAAACAAGACTGTGTGCCTGCTCAGTGTAGCAAGTACAGCTCTAGGTAGTACATCTACAGAAGTCCAACAAGTGGAACTGGAAAATATGTTAGACTGCTTATTATGCCAAGCTTTACTGCTTTTATTTAGAAAAGAAAATACAATAGTGTGTCTTCAAAAAACTCAGTGTAGGGTTACAATACATGAATCTTGGTAGTTCTGCTCATTATATAGTCCAGAAGAATCCATAAGCATCTTAAACCCCAAGATCCATCAAAGCATGTGTCTCTGAGGAGGAACACAATCTTGTTATGTTTAAATCTGTAGTATCCTAAGGCTTTTTTTTCCTTTTCCACGACTTATGGGAAGAGATTGGAAACTCAGGTATGGAAACAAAACAGCTTTTACTGCTTCTAGCATCTCTAAAGGCAACCAAGTGCAGAAACAAACTTTCCTGAGTAGAAACAAGTAGCATTGACTGCACTACTCAGTCTTCTTTTTACTTTGTAGGTATCTATAAAGTATTACTTCTTACCTTGTTAAACTATATTTTATAATGATCCACTCTCAATCATTAACACTGACTTATCCCAATGTATTTAATATCCTTCTGATACTCTGCAGCTTCCTTAAAGGAGATAGAATGCTTACCTGCTGTAGGAGAAAAGGTTTTATGGCTAGTGTGGGTTTATTAAAATATTGATGCTTGACATAGAAGTTACAAAGTTGTCTGAAATAACAAAATACAAGAAATATTTAAAGAAGCCATAGATGCTTCCAGCTGAATACTAGGGCATCCTGACCGCAGATGTGGAACTACAAGAAACAAGTCATAAACCTCTGGACCTTGGAATTAGGAAATCTGGCTCAAAAAAAAAGGCAAAACCTATCTGTTCATCCGTAGTTAACAGTTACGCCTTTTTTGCAATTACATATGCAGAAGCAAAATACTTTTTGTTGAATAAACAGTACTTACCTCAAGCAAAAAAACCTGATGCTATTGGAAAAGTGTGAAGCACATTGAGGAATAAAACGGTCATCAAGCTGGAGGCAAATAGAGAAAATGCAGAAAAGAAGTGTGTAAGA